>NW_007728015.1:222973-236063 GCF_000696425.1 Galeopterus variegatus | reverse complement strand
GGCCTCCCATCCCGCCCGGTGCCCGCTCACTGGCGGAGCGAGGCACGGGAGCAACACCGAGGGTTGCAATTCCGTTGCCGGTCCCCGGTCCGGTACGGGGGCGACACTGAGGGTTGCAATCCGTTGCCAGACACGGAAAAAGACAAAAAAAAAAAAAAAAGAATAGTACCCTGTAAATGATGGAATCAGAGTGATTTTAATCATGTTGATTCATTTTTCTCTACATTTTCTGCATTGACTGTATATTACCTCTGTAGCAAATGCAAACACACATTCACTTTAAAGATTCAGTTAATCAACCAACCTTTTCTGAGATCTGGCATTGAGGCGCTCTGACATTAGGAACTTAGTCCAAGGGACTGAGAATAGGCATGCTATAAAAAAAAATAGGAAGCACAGAAGAGAGATGACTTCTGGCTGGATCTAGAAAGGTTTCCTAAAAGAGTCTTTAGGGATGGGCAAGATTTCAACCAACAGCTTTGTGGCAGAGGGCACTTCAGATGGAGGAACGACACGAAGGCAAGAAGGCAAGAGGGTTGCAGATGTGCAAAGGGGTGCAGCGGGAGAAAGCCAGTAGAATACAGAGGCTCATCATTAGGGAGAAAGCAGAGGAGACTGGGACATCAAGTCTGTAGAGGAGAAAATAAAAAGGGGGTTACTATCTCCTGCCCATGGAGCATCTCCTAGCAAAATAAGTGCCAGATCCCAGTTGGGGATCCTTTGTGCAGTCAGGCTAAGCCCTAGTTCAGAGGCAATGAAGCTCTCCACATGCCATAAATTAAAATGACAGGACAGATGGATGAATGGTAGATGGGTGCAAGGATGGATGGATAGACGGATCTCAGTTGTTCCCACCTAGTCAAACAGCCCAGGTTAGTGAAAAGAACACTGAATTTTGAGTTAGAATCTTAGATTGATGTGATGCTGCTATTTTACCTGAGGATAAATCACAGAGCCTCTATGATTTTATTAGTAAAATGAAGGTCACAGTCTGTTTATTTCACATCTAATATAGAATTCAGAGAAAATAAGACCATACACAGCATCATGCTTGAAAATCTGCAAAGTTCTGCAGTTAGTCCTGAAAGAAAATACAGTCATTATCCTCATCATCCAACAATGCATCTCCCATAAATTATTTACTGTTTAAAATGTGCCAGGCATGTGCCAGGTCCTGAAGATAGATTGGAGGAAGAGGTAAATTTGATTGCTGCCCTCACAGACTTTCCAGTCTAGGCTGAGTTTTCCTCTGTTCCCACTAAGCAGCAGCAGCATTTCCTCTGGTTTAGTTTCTTCGTTCATCCCCCCACTTAATCATTCATTCATAGCAGAAGACTGTCTAGGCCGTTGCTGTCCTCAGTACTTGGCATGCGGTAGGTGCTCAATAAATACTTGCTGAATAAATGCATTACTCAATACACATTTCCTGAGTTTCTTGTCTTCAAGAAAGTCACAATGTAGGAGAGCAGAAAAGGGAAAAGTAATGGAGATGACGATTGTGTGCTCATGGCCACAAAAGAGGACACACAGGATTCTGTAGGAGTACATGTGAGAGGTCAGTTATGTGTCTCATCTATCAGGGGTTTAGACAAAGCACACAGGCAGAGTCTATAACCTGGAAATTTCATAATTCTGAGCGATCCTGATTTCCGACCAGGTTTGATGCCTGCAGCACAACCTCCATGGCATGCTGGGTTTGAGAGGTCGCGTGGGCATCCCAGGAGTGACCCAGAACCCTCCTGCCCCACCCCGGGCTGTCAGCACTCATCCCTGCCTCTGTTCCAATCTGCCCATTTCCACCTCCTTTGGGAACTGCATGTTTTACACAAAACTGTTTTCCCAAGCCACTCAGTGGAGATAAATAAGACAGTTATATCCAGTTAAACAAGGGAGGGGAAGAGAAGAATTAAGAGATATTGGCAAGGAAGAAAAGCATATCATTTCAAATTAGATTTGAAAATAGATGGCGGGTTGATGGAATTGATTCTCATTACTTCTAGCTATTCTCTCCCAAACCATCTCCCGCCCTCTCGCCTGCGTTTTTTCATTTGGTCTTTGTCATTTAGCTTCACTATAACCCCCTTGGTTTCTCTGTGTGTTCTTTCCTTTCTTTTTCCTTCCGTCCTTCCTTCCTTCTCATTTTCCTTCCTCCTCTCTTTCCTTCTTCCTCCCTCTCTCCCTCCCTCCTTCCCGTTTTAATCCATCCCAACAGTCGATGAGTTTTTCCCCTCCTTCCTCTCTTCCCTGTCCCACAACATTGCAAACTGATGCAGAGAGAGGCCACCCAAAGAATGAGGACAGGAACAAACATTTGCCAGCCCTGGCTTCTGTGCCAGGCTAGGGGCTTTCATTGATTGTGTCATTTAGCCCTTGTGGGAAACCATGCAGGTAAGGTAGAGTAGAACGCCCACATTCAACTGAGCTGAAGCCCCCAAAGAGGACTAGACATTCCCAGAGCATGTCCTCAAGCCCTGGTGTCCTGATTCCAAATCCAGTGCTCTCACCACTGTCCTCATTGGGCTGAAAAAATGGACTTTGCCCATTTGAGTAAAGAAATCGAGAGGGTAAGTCCATGCCAGGGGGTGTGATGTGATAAGTTCCAGGACAGGCATCCTCCCGGGTCATTCCGATGCTGTCTATACATTTCATCATTACACAGTCACTTGCTAGGGTTGAGTGTTGCTCCCCGTTTTTAAGAGGAAAATATCTCCTGGGAGACAGGCATATGAAGCATTCTGTCTTACAGTGACTGAGTTTTTAACATCACCTTGCTCCTTCCTATATTTCATGGGGTTGACCTTTACCATGTTAAGTTCATCTCTCTGAGCCTCAATTGCCTCATATGGAAACACGGAAATCATATATCCAATCCCTTACGATTGTTGTGAGAATTAAGGGAGATAAAGTGTGTGAAGGAGGCTAGAACAGCATTTAGCACACGGATATTCCCTGTCACTCGTCTGTCTTCTTGTCACTCTTTCCCATCTCACCACTGCCACAGCAAGAAGAAGCAGGCTGTGCTGAAAGCAATAAGGGTCTGCATGACGTAGCAAATACAAAATAGAAGGAGCAGGGGTCACGGAGGTGAAACTTCCTCCTTCACTTGGAAACAGTCTCCAAGACCCCTCCATCGGGTCCCCAGCGCCTCCCACACTTTTTAAGTCATTCCTGTAGCAATGACCTGGAATCATGGAAAATCAAGTCAGAGAGTGAGTGTAAAGGGATGGAGATCCATGATTTAACCCACTCATTTTACTAGTTTAGAAAATAAGGACCAGAGAGGGGAATCCCCTTGCCTTAAGTGACACAGTCTCATCAGTGCTCTTCCTGTCTCACTGTTAAAAACAGGATTCACAGGGGCTGGGGCAGGATGCAGAACAGAGGCAGAACCTCCCTGACTCCCAGAAGTAACTTAGCAGCACGTGGCGGGGAGTGGCGGGGAGGGGAGAGAGAACAAGGGGTGGTCAAATTCCCTCAAAACGCCAGGGCTCTCTCAGCCTTTTCTGAAGATGATGCCAAGAGGGCTCCCCTGTCTCTGTTGCTGAGTCTGACTTGTCAATCCCCAACCCGCTCAACCCAGCCAGGAAACTCAGCATCTGAGTGCCACATGTGGACCTGACAGAGAATCAAATGGGATGAGTCAGGAGAGCATGGCACGGCACCATGCAGTGTGGCGAGCGAGGGAGGAAAAATGCAACGTGTGAAAACCAGCGACAGAACAGGGACTGGGAGTGAACATACCTGATGCCGACTCTACCAGCTATTGCTGAAAGGATGTGGAGGGACACCTCTACATGACGAGGGCACCCCCGCTGTCAGGCACCAGCTGAACCCACTGCCCATGGAAACTATACCAGAGTCTACTGGTCCCAAAGAGCATCCCTGCCTCCGAGTCATTGTTCATATTGTATCTTCGCCTGAAATAACTAATCTCTTCTTCTGCACACACAGATGTTACCCCACCCTTCAAATCGCAGCTGAAGTGACCCTCTGAAGAGTCAGCCCAAATGCCCTCTCTGCTAGCTCTGACTTCCCCTGGCAGGTTTCCCCTCCCTTCCCTGGTTCACTAACCTCTGTCACTTACTATGACATAAGATTCTCTGGGCCCAGGAATCACTGTTCTCTCCTGTCTTCCCCTTGGTAGCCTAGCATTTTTTGCTACAGCAGGAGCTTGATAAATATGGACTGATACAAGACTAAAATAAAAGCTCGAATAAAAAGGACAGCATGGAGAGATTCCTGCTTCCACTTTCACAGACTGGAATACTGAGGTACAATGGGTGGGAAAAGTGCTTAGAGATTAACACCCAGATGTGAGAGAGGCAGGTGAGAGCTCCTTGGCCTGAGAACATACGGATCCGCCTGTTCCCCACCCTCACTTTATAACCCCCTATAGCATCTGTCAAAGCAGCACTGAGCTGGATCAAATGGCATTTGAGACGGCCAAACTACGACAGGTGAGCACTGCTGCACCTCGCCTCTCTCCCATCTGTCACTCCCTTGTGCTCCTCTTTTATGCTCGTAGCTCCGTGCTCTTGTTCACGCTGTTCCCTCTTCCTGGGCTGTTCTCACTCTATTTTGCCTGCCCACCTCTTAATCTTCAGAACTCAGCTGTAAGCAGACTACATAGTCAACACCTCTCCTCCTCGCATCTCAGCCAGTGTAATGCCACGCTGCAGACCCTCCTATCAAGAGGTGACTTTATGTCTCCACCCCTTGAATTAGAGCAGGCTGTGTGACTTTCGTTGACTGCTGGGATGATGCCAACATGGCACATGCACACTTGAAATGTGTTCGTGTGATGGTGCTCACCTTCTCCTGTTGTTCTTGGGAGCCCTGCAATGCCCTGGGAAGAAGCCAGGTCCAGCCTGCTGGATGGTGACCGAAACCTAGCCCATTTGCCTATATCACCCCAGATAAAGCCTACTACTAACCACAGGACATGTAAGAGAAGTCATCCTGGGTCATCCAGCAGCCAGCAAATCTGCCAGCTGACCCTAGGCACAGGAGAGAGCCCACACTGTTCAGCCAAGACCATTAGAACTGCCCAACTGAACTCAGCCTCAATTACCTGCCCAGATTAATGAGCTAAAAACTTGTTTTAAGCCCACTAAGTGTTGGGGTGTTTGTTACACAGCAATAGCTAACTGGGAGAACAACTGGGATGTCTCCCCTTTGGAAAGCCTCCGTCCCTTCAAGGCTGGATTGGGTGTCCCTGCTCTATGCTTCCTTTCACTGCTGTGTTCCTCACACTGGATGGTAATCATTACTTTAGTTATTTCACACCTCGCCTACCTTCTGCTCCCCAAGTCTCCGAGCTTCCTAAAACTAAAGGCCTCCTCTCCCTCGCCGCCTGCTACCTCCCCAACACGTAGCTCAGAGTTAATGGGCATGTGTAGCACAGAACAAATGAATAATGAAAAGTTCCCCTGCATGGGATCCTACCATATTTCCCTCAGCCCCTCCTACTCCCAATCAAAGTCTCCCTGGCCCTGATTTGAGGGAGAGAGTAGGTATTGATTGGCCCCAACTGCACTGCTTCGGGAGCACAATCCAACTCTGTATTCCTTAAATAAGTTCTATGCCTGTTCGGTGTGTTCATAGCAGGCTTGATTGTAATTCTGCCTCGACTCCATTACCTTTATTTATAACGCGGTGCTGGAGCACAGAGCCCCAGGCTGTCAGCAGAATGATTACAGGACCCTTTTGACTTGCAATTCCACACCATTCAGTCCAATTTAGCCCAGCCACAGATGGTGCCCTGTGGCTGGGAAGGGAGGCTGAGGGTGGGGAGGAGGGAATTACCCTCTTGATTTCCTTATGTCATCACAGGGAGGTTAAAAAAACACTTAGGTCATTCAACGCTCCTCCTGTGCAGGACAGTAAGTCCCCTAATGATGGCAAATCATGCCCTTCTCTGACAGGGTCAGGCATAAGGAATTCTGGGATGAACGCTGGGACACCTTTCTACTCAGTTTAAGTGCCAAACTCCTTTCCCCAGGTGAGACAACAGAATCTTCTTCCCATGTTGCCAGAATGGCAGTGAAGAAGTCTGATTCCACTTCTTTTCTGTGCTCTGTGACCTTGGTGAGATGTTTGTATCTCTGGGCTTGAGTCTTCTCATCTGTCAAACAGGGAGACTAATCCCTAGCCCACAACCCCGTCACTAGGTCATTGAAAGACATAAAGGAGAAATTAATGAGAAGGAACATTGAATAAAATGTGCATTGTTCTCCCAGTTAGCTATTGCTGTGTAACTAACACTCCAACACTTAGGGGGCTTAAAACAATGTGCAAAAGTCATAGTTATGATTAATATCAATCCACCTGATAGAAGATGTCTAGAAAATTGAAACCAAGCAGCTCAACAGGAAAGGCTGAAATTCCCTCTCATTTTTTTAATACCCAAGCTCCTCATTACAGCACAGGGTCAGGCCTTGGTCTCTGAAACCAGTTCTCACCTCTGTCATTCTATTAGTGGAATAAACTTGCAGAAATCACTGAACTTCTTAAAGTCTCATTTTCATCATATAACCTGGAGAGTATAAAGCCATGATAATCACTGGAGTGAGAGTCAGGAAGACAGGAGCTGAGCTGTCTCATTCATCCGTGCATCCAGTGCCTAGAACAGTGCCTGGTATAATGTAGCCACTTAATCTAAAAGTAACAGGATGACTAACACTTATTAAGCACTTAGTGTGTGCAAGACTCTGTTACCAGCTGTGTGCATATCATCTCATTTCATCCTCCGCACATTCCTGTAACTTATGAATGATGATAAATCCACAGGCATGTAGTGTTGAGATAACGTGTGAGCACAAGGACCAGCGCTGGTCTGTGCCCAATAAGGTATGCAGCAGCGCATGCTGCTCCTACTGCCACCTCTTCAGTGCTACGCAAATAAATTGCTTTTAATCCAGTTAATACAAATGTTTGAGATCAATTGCTCAGAAACACCAGGGCTTGTCTTTGATTGTAAATTCCTGGAGGGTAGGAATCACATCTCTTCAGAGCATTGTGGTTAGAACCTAGAATGTCCTCAGGGTGTCACATTAGGAATCATGACGTCTGAATTGTCACACCTCCCTCAGCCCCACTCCTCCTTGTTCCCTCTACTCCCAGAACCGCAGCAATGCTAACCTGAGACTGTGTCAACTCAGCAAACATTTCTAAAGAGCCTTTGCTGCACCAGTGAAGCTAGAAGGTTTGGGGCGTCATTTGCCTGAGTCTCCACTTCTCATTTAGAGTCAAGGAAACTGAAACTCAGAGAGGAAGAGGGGTGGGGAGTGGGAAGGTGGTCTGGGGTGCCAGATTACAGACGAAATCATGAATAGGGCAGGCAAGAATCCAGCCTCTGGACCTTAAGGACAGACTCTGTACTCTGCCTCCCAGATTCTGAGTAGCATCCTTGCTCTGCCACTGACTTGCTGTGTCACCTGGGAAAGGCACTTCCATCTCCGAACCTTACTTTTCTCACCTGTAAAATGGTCACAGTCATGGAGTCTTCAGAGGCTGTTTAGAGGATTTACTAGAGAATATCACTAATGGGAAAGATTCTTTGAGCTTATTCTCTCTCTTAATGGAAACAGTGTTATGCTATCAGAGAACAGAGAGAACTATGCTTTCTAGGCCACAGTTTATAGGCTGAATCTCACAGACATGTACCAGCTCTGCCATGCTTCTGAGAATTATAATAGAAACTGGGAGAAGAAGGGCCCAGCCATTTGGTAACCCATCCACTCACTCCAAGCACCCCATTACAGGCTTTTTCTCCTTGTCTGAATTTTTCTCTTTAATGACCACTTACTTGATGGTGTCACTCCTATATCATGATCAATTCCTGTTTGCAGTGTGATGTGGAATACACTAGAAGGAACTACGCTGCCAGCTTCAGGAAAAATGCCCTTGTGATGGGCAGCTGTGCGTATCACAGAGGGAAACATGCTGTGTCCTGGCATTGGGAACCAGGGCCAAGTTAGACAAATCATCTCTAGGGAATATATAACGTCAGTCATGCCAGGTGAGCCATAGATACACAGGAAATCATCTTTGCACAAACTAAAAATACCTGCAAAGATGCTCAACATGTTTATATGTCTGTCCTCCCAAAGCACAAGTATGCTCACAGACACATGTACATGTTTGTGAATCTATACATCTGTATTCTGTCAGGAAAGCATTTGTATCTCCATGTATACTCAAACACACATGTTCACATGTGGCCATTTCCTTGTACACATACATGCATGCACAGGCTGAGGTGTTAGTGTATGAAGACAGAATCCATGCTACAGAATATGGGATTTTGCATGTAGATACACACATGCATTCTGCAAAACTGCTCCCTTCCTTACACTGCCATCACCTGTATTTCTGCATGTGTGCACAGCCATGCATTTTCTGACACACATAAACAGGTATCTACACTTTGACAACACAGCACCCACAGGCCTACATGGGGCCTTCCCACATGCACCCTCACGTAGTGCATTCACCGCTGCATGTACTTTGTTATGCATTCTCCATCGTGAATATTCCAACCAACATATGTGTGCACTGGTTCTTTACACACATATGTGTATGGCCACCTTCATGGGCAGACATATACAGATGTGCTCAGGCATGCACACACCTACTGATGTAGGTACAGTTAACCTAAGGACATACCCAAGTCCTCATTTGTGTCCTCACATACACAGGCACATACCTGACATCAGGAAATGTCCTTCTGAGCCCCTAGAATATCTATGGATCTGTCCTCCTAGAGGCCTCATTTTGCACTCAAGGAGAAAGACCAAATCGTCTCCTGCAGTCTCCTGAAAACCTATTTCTTCTTTTCTAGTATGACTGACAGGTCATCGTGAAGCAAAGAAGAGCAGAACAATCTCTGTTCCCAAGCTGTCCATCCACTTAATCCTTTCTGATTTTGTTATGGGGAAAAAATTTCCACCAATTTGCTGTTTCATCCTGGCAGCCCGGTGTCCTTGAAAGAGACAGACTGACATGAGGCAGAAAGAGGCCCACTGATGCCAAGCCCCGGGGACCCACTGACGTTCCTAATGGGCTCTGCCTTCCTTATTGAGCAGGAAGCCTGGCTAGGAAGTCAAAGCCAGTGTTCCGGATGCTGTGGCAAGACAAACCAAAGCAGGAATAATGCATTAATACTCCCCAGGCTCTTCTTATTGCCAGACATTATATGCTCAGCCTCGTCGCAAACTGCAGTTCATCTGATGCTCAGAACACTCTCAAAGGAGCTATAAGCAAACCCATTTTACAGATAAAGAAACTGAGACTCCCAGATGTGTAAGGCGCTCATCTAAGGCACTGACCTCAGTTATGAGGAGGAGGACTGAGATTTGAACTCAGGTCTGTTTACCTCAAAGCACTTTCAAAACTCAGGGGAATCTGCAAGGAGGCTGGCCAGCCATGTGTTACTGTCTGGCCTCTGGAATGTTTCTCATTTCAAGTGGACTTTCAGGATGCCACTCCCTAGCTGAGGACCAATGCACTGCAGAGACATTTTCCCAGCCTGATCAGGGAACAGGGAACTGAAAAAGGAGATAAGGAAAGGGTAAAATTTTGGGGAACAAAAAAGAATGGGACAAGGTCCAGAAGAGAGGAAGGAAGAGAAGATGGAGGAGTAAGAAAACAGCTTTACTAGGTGCCATAAAGTTCATACTTCTGTTTCTCCTAATAACATGCACTGAGCTCCTTCTCTGTGCTGAATCTCATAGGTAATGCCAGCAGAGCTCAGGGGGCAGGGCAGGATTTTCATCCAGGGAACTCCTGGACTAGCGGGACCAATGCCTGTTTTATAGAGCATGCTAAAGCTTGACTGAATGTTTTAAAAATATGTGCACAGTCTCCAAATCAGTGAGGAAAGGAGATGAAAAATGACCTCCAATATATCCTGTGATTGTCACAATGACGAGCATAAATTATCCATCAAGCCTTTTACACATTTGCCCACATAATCCTCACAACTACCTTTCAAGACAGTTATGTGCTGCTATGTATTCATGTATGTGTGTGTGATGTACATATGTAGGTGTATGTGTATATGTGTACACACACATGTTTGGCTCAGAGAAGTGAAGACACTGAGTAAAGATCACACAGGATTTCAGCAGCAAATGCCCTAAGGCATTCCTCTTACTGCCCCTCCTGCCACTGGCTTGCATCTACTACCTGTGGTAGCTGACTCATTCCCACAAGATTGGCTACCTAGCAGAAGACAGCACAGCTGGATGGACTAAGAGGTAATCTAGAGATAGCAAAGCATAGGTCAGGGGAGGTGAAGTGACTTGGCCAATGTCCACACTAAGAGTAGGGTCCAGCCTTCTGATCCTAAGATCAATGCTCTTTGCAGATCATGCTTTGTGGCAGGCCATGCATTTTCAAGAATGGCGAATTCTCACTCTGAGATTGCTGACCTCAAAGGCAGGAAAGCAGATGCAGGAACGGAGATGCCTCCAAGTTCTCCTGTAAGTGCTGTAGAGAAAGCAATCCTTCCATGCCTGGGGCTATAGGATTAGCAGCCCCATTTTACAGATGAGCCAACTGAGGCTCAGACAGGGGAAGGGATTTGCCTAAGAAAAGTGGGGCAGATCTCTCAAACCAAATTCAGGATCCTTTCCCCTAAAATCCACTCTGAACAGCACTGGAAGCAACTGAGAATAGAGTTCAAAAGATCAGTGTGGGAGACAGGTAGACTGGTGGTTCCAGAGGTATCACTGCATAGGTCTGAGCTCTTTGAACAGGGCAGCTTCACAGGCCTGGGACTTGTAAGGTCGCGTAGGGCCCAGCATTTAGAAGGGCCCACACTTAGTTTAAGGCTATGCTGTCACCCCCTTGCAATTGTTAACAAGGGGCCCTACATTTTTATTCTGCCCTGAGCCCTACAAATTATGCTGGTCTAGTCTTTGACTTGCTCTTTTTCAAACCTTTACTGAACTTTGAGATGAGGTTAATAATGTAACTTGACAGGGTGTATGGCCAACACCATCTTTGCCTTGACTACATCTTCTTTGGCACTTATCTTTCTAGTGCAGGCCAGAACAGTTTCTTCTCCAGGCACCTGTAGTCTCTGCCCTAGGGTCTTCTTAGCCCTCATGCATGGCAGGACAGAAATACCAGGCAGTTTTGATGTCCTCCATCCATCAACCAGGAGTAGCCCTAACCTAATAATGGATGGAAGGTGGAACACAAACGCCCCAACTCGTTTTAATCCTGGGCATGTTCTGTGCTGTCTCCTAGAGTTCTCCAGTGAGACCCACACACACACACACACACACACACAGAGCTCAGTTGCCCAAAGCAGCCCCCTGCTCAGTTACACACCAGTCATTGTCTCCCTTCCCTACGTGCCTCTCGTCCCCTATTGGGGATTCCTGGGGCCTCACAAACAAATTACTTGCACTCATCTCCTCATCCCAGGGTCTGCTTCTGGAGAACCCAATTTAAGGCAGGGCTGCTGCAAGCATACATGCAACATTCTAAAATGTTTAATACAGCATCAGGCACAGGCACAAGCCCTCAATAAATCGTAGGCTTACAAAAAATAAAAATAAAAATAAGCTACTTTACGAGAAGACATGAGGAAGACGACAGAACATTTATAATTGATTTCTAAATGTATCCTCCTAATGAAATCATCTCCAGCAGACCCTGCTCGTGGCCAGTCGGGAATGATTTTCAGGGCCCCATTTCCCATCACAGGCAGATGCCAGTCACTCTGGCTCCTGGGACCCAGACCACAATGAAAGCACACAGAATTGCCATTCACTCACGTCCTGGCCTTCGCAGCAAGAGGGGAACACGATCCCGTGCAGAATCACAGGGCCTCGACACTGGGACATTGACCATCTCATTCACTCTTTGTTTTACAGATGCAGATGCTAAGGGACAGAAACACGCCCAAAGTCACTCAGTGTATAAGGGCAAGTCAGAAAAAGAAATCAGGTAGCCTGCCACCCACTCTAGTAATAACCTCATTATTTACTGGTTAATCCATTCTTTTTAATTGCCCCCCACCAACACACACACAGACACACACTAAAAAGTAAGCCCCACAGATGCAAAGATTTCTGCCTGTTTTACTCACTGCTACGTTCCCTGAGAGCCTGGAACAGTGGCTGACACATAGTAAGTATTCAGGAATATTTACTAAGTGAACGCCGCTCTTTTCAGACACCCATAGTATATCCCTGTTGAAGCTCTTCTTGGCCTGCCTCAGGCAGAACAACAATTCCAAAGGAGCAGGCAACCCACCTCCCATTACGGTCAGAATAGCATGGACAGGAGGGGGCTCTGGAGTCTCACCACCAGGTGAATCCCGGCTCCTCTAGTTAGTCCCTACAAGGCCTTGGGCAAGACAGTATCCCATTGTCTCCTCATCTTTAAAGAGGGCAGCTGACCATATTTACCCAAGGAGGTACCATATTTAAAACACTAATCCCAGGGTAAGCACTTAGTACATATCAGCTGGTAAGGCAAAGAAAAGCCCTTTCACCCCCTAAGACTTCTACCTTGCTACTAATATATTAGGGGAAATTTTGCCAAAGTTTAGGAGAATGCAGTAATGCTGGAATATAAAGGTTGACTAGGTATAGAACATTTTCATCAAATTAATAAATAAAAAATCACAAAATGAGAGAGTTCTAGCCTCTCCAGTCTTGTTCACTGCAAGGAGAAAGTGCCAGTTAAGTGCTACAATGTCCTTAACAACAGAGAGAGCCAGCCTCAGGCTCAAACCCCAGGTGGGCTGTTGGTACCAGGCTAGATTGTAACAGCATTGCTTTCACTGTACTTACGTGTACAGTAGTGGCCTTCTAATTTTAGTAAGTGGTGCTGATTTTCCATTTATCATCATGATATTAAAGTTTCCATTTACAATACCTATATTATTTTAGAAAAAAATAAAAAATTGAAGCAGAAAAAGGATGTAGATATGGCCAAAATGATGAGGACAGCCCAGAAATGACTGTGGTTTGAAGCTTTCTGGCCTAGTCTTGGTTCATAAGTCCCCTGGGACAAGGACTCAGGGTCCAGGGTTTCATTTTAGCCCCGCCATTCACTCATGCTCTGTGAC
>NW_007728015.1:220298-221476 GCF_000696425.1 Galeopterus variegatus | reverse complement strand
TTACTGAGCTTTGGCTCCAAAGCAGCCTGTGAGTTAGGAAGGCCCAAGAGACAGGGAGGAACCAGACAAGGTCTCCCGTGCCTCAGTGAGGCCATGGTGTGGTTGGGTGGTCATTCAGCTCATCAAACGTACTCTAAGGCAGCATGAGAAGGGCGGCCCCAGGAGTGTGTACATGACCGAGGGGCAGCACAGACAATGGCTGGTTCCATCGCCTTGGGAGGCAACCACGGGAGGTTTCCTGGACACATGATGTCTGCATGCAGTCATGAAGAATGGACAGGTGCATGCCAGGTGAAGGCAGGGAAACGCTTTCTGGGCACGTCTTGAGGACATACAAGCCATAGAGTGCCACTAATTCACAAATGGGGCCACCTCTGGATGACATTGTAAAGTCATCAAACCTCTCCAAGCCAGGCGCCTCCAGCATTGCCCAGTCCCAACACTCAGGAAGGATTCACATGGTGAGACATGTAGTCTTCACGTAAGTAGATGTCCCAAGACACAGTCATGGATGTGCACAGAGGACCAGAATTTCATTATTCCAAAGCAATCTGGAAAAGGGTGTGGGGAACCTCAAAACCCAGACCCAACAAGACCTGTCTTTCTTCAGCCTTCTAAATTATCTCTGAATCTCGTTTTTGCCTCCTGCTTTGACACCGTGCTCCTGTTTCTTCCCTAAGCTCTTCTTTCCACCCCTCTCTTCCAGAAAATACCTTCCTGTTCAGAAATGAAACATAAAAAGCACTATATAGCACTTCCCTAACTAACAGGCAGAGGCTTTTAACAGATTTCTAATGCACTGCTAGACGACTCCTTAAGGCTCAGATCTCTGAGGACACATCTCTGAAAAGGACAGAGACATCTGGTATTACTGAAGCTCTGGACTTGGTTGTTTTCATAAAATACTGCTAATGACGTGTCCTTTTTATTCACAGGTAGATACACACAGAGTTAACCTGCCCGCCCCACCCTGAATGTTTAAGTCACATGACATATAGACAAGAAGTCTGATTCATTCTAAACAAACAGCATCCCAGGAGGACCAGGGTCTCTGCATTAGCAATGAAGCCATGGGCTGCAGAGGGTGGGTATCTGTGGCCAAACCTGGAGGAGTGCTTCCATCTCCTGAAACTCAGTGCAGGTCTCTTTTGCCAAGACCTAAATATAGCACCCCCCCC
>NW_007728015.1:193805-220143 GCF_000696425.1 Galeopterus variegatus | reverse complement strand
CCCCCCCCTACAAAATCTGAGCCAGGAACCCAGGGCCCCGCAGTTGCCCTCTTAGCTGCCTGGGTTTTCTCAATGCATCTCCCAGTCAGATCTAACCAGAGTAGAGTTATTCCATGTCTAATTCCTTCAAAACACATCTATGACACTAATACAGAATACTTACTGCAATACACTCTGGTGTTTTCCATCAAAGTCCCCTGAATTTAGGGACCTCTAGTCTTGCTAGAACCCTAAGTGACTACACTTTCCTAAATGAACTAAAGTATTTCAAAATGTTTTATGAACTTTAAAGTCTTATACAAGGTCGTTTTCTCCCTTTCTTTATTTCAAGGAATAAGCCCAGTAATGCTTAAGAAGTTTTTATGTAACCCTCCACAGTGAAACTGTGTTTTCTTTAAAAATAATAACCCAGAGGCACTGTTCATGTACTTAGCTGAGCTGTTAAAATGGGGAAGGTGTGATGCTCGGGAGCTATTCCCCTGTGGCCAACCTACGTCTGCTGATGGGTACCTGGAAACACGTGGCTCTGGAGCCAGCCTGGATTATGATCCCAGCTGGACTTCTTACCAGACTGTGAACTTGGACAAATCACTCTCTCTACGGCTCCGTTTCCTCATCTATCAAATGGGGATAATGGCACCTTCTTAGCCAGGGCTGCTGTGATTTTTTTTGCACAATCTGGCACACAGCAATTCTCAGTAAATGTTCATTTCCTTTCCTTTTCTTCAAATCTTTGTGCAATTGGTTTTGTTTTTCCTTTTTTCTCTTTTTTTAAATTTTTGACCCATAGGCAGAACTTTTCATTATGTTTAGTTTTAGTTCCTTAAATTCTGCCCACCATGGAGTAGGTCAGCTCTCCTCCACTCTCTCTGAGATTCATCTTTGCCTGGAGGTCTTTTTAATTTAAAGTGGGAACACTCTGCAATAGGAGAGGGAAAAATCTATTATTAGGCATTTGAACATGGAATAATTTCAGAGAGTAAGTTCCCAGGCATGCAGCTATAGGCTTCCCTGACTACACAACGTGGTGGGCAGATGGTAATCATAACAGGCAATATCTGTCGAGTGTTTGCCACATGTGCCAAGCACTCGTCTAAGTGATCTAAATAAACAATATCATGTAACCTGCACAACAACATTAGGAAGTAGATACTCAGTTTAATCCAATCTTGCAGATGAAAAAGACAAGTGCTCAAAGACCTGATAACTGATGACAAACTGCACAGCCTAGACTCAAACTCTGCACTTTATGGCTCTCCAGCCCATGCAATTGACCGCTCCTCTGCAATGGCTTCTCTGACTATGGGCTTTGGAATCAGGCAGCACTATGGCATATGTCAGCTCTAGCACAAATTACCTGAATGCCAGCCGGTAAGTCAGTTCCTCTCTCTGTGTCTGGATATCTCATACACAAAATGAGGATTATTAAACCTAACTTGCAGGACAATATCGAAGTTTCAAAAAGAGAGGAGGTGTGGGGGGAAGAAAGGGAACGATCTGCATGGTGTGCCCTCCGTAAGTGGTAGTTCCTTACTTTCTCCCTCACGAGAGTTTCTTGGGCGCGGGAGGATGGAAGCAGTCATGTTGTGGTTCAGGGATCATCGTGCCTGGGCCATGGTACCATGAGTGGTCAGGAAGGAGCCCAGAGTTCTGCCCAAGAGGAACATGGGCTGATGTCCTCTGGATGAGGACGTCACCCCTCAGAATCGTGTCCATGCCTCTACTGAGTGGCTGCAACACTCTCACTCCCTAAAATCAGGTCACCACTGGGCCTCCCACCTTCAGGTTCCTCATGGGGATTCTGGAGAGAAGAGCAAACTGCAGGCTGGTGGGGGACAGGAAGCTTCGTGACATGCAGACAGCTTGTGGATACCTGGCAGATGTAGACTCAGGCCTGAGGATCTGTTGCTCCTGAAGGACAAGGGAGGTCAGAAGATGTCCCAGAGTCCAAAAAAGGTGGAAAAGGGTTGAATGCAGATCAGGAAAGTGCACTCTGGGTGTATCTGCACCCCAGGTACGTAAGTGGAGAGCCCTCTGGCTCAGTTTAATTTTCCCTTCTCTCGGCTTCTCACCTCTCCCCTTTGTGACTCCTTCCTTCTTTCTTTCCCTGCTCCTTCCCTTTTCCTTCTATTTCCCCTCCTCCCTGTCTCCATTTCTCTCTCTCTCTCTCTCTCTCTCTCTCACTCACACACACACACACACACAGAGAGAGAGAGAGAGAGAGAGAGAGAGAGAAGCCCGTCTTCCTCAGGATACTGAAATGAAACAGATTTGGAGCCTTTTATGTTGTTGAAATAGCCTTGCAGACCCAGAGAGAGAGAGAGAGAGAGAGAGAGAGAGAGAGAGAGAGAGAGAGAGAGAGACAGAGAGAAGCCCGTCTTCCTCAGGATACTGAAATGAAACAGATTTGGAGCCTTTTATGTTGTTGAAATAGCCTTGCAGACCCAGAGGGAATTTCAGAGCCTCAGGAAGCTTCCCTATATCTCTGGTTCCATATGCACTTCCCACCTGCCTGCCGTAAGGTTCAGTGGTCACTGATGGGCCCCTTGAACACCAGGACTGAACAGAACTCAGGGGTGGCTCTACCCAGCTATTATTATTATCACCCAGTGCTGAGGCAGCAGAGCCTAAAACAACGCTGGGGAAATAGCAGGTACATGGTACAGATTTGATGAATTAATAAATTGCTGAATACAAGTTCTTGACCCCATATTATAGGTGGAAGCACTGACGTCCCAAGACAGCTAAGATTCCTGCCCAAGACCACACAGTGAGTTAACAGCAGAACCAAGATTTTAACTCACATCTCCTGATGCCCAGCTCATTTCCCAAACCTGATGCTATCAGGATTGTCAGGCCCAGGCCTATCTTTTAAGCACTGGAAGTGGACCTATGAGCCTGCAGATTCTCCTGGGAGAAGCAGCACTTGCATCTACTGCCAGCCATTGACACCACAGCCTAGATTGGCTTATCAGAAGCTCAGCGCTGAGGGAACTGATGAGAGGATTCTCCAGAGAGCACGGTCCTCCATGCAGGAGCAGCCTTTGCTGGCCACAGCTCTGGCAGGCCCCTGACTCACCATGAAGCAGGCCAAGTGCCAGCCCTTATCTGTCCACTCCAGAGAGGGGTTGTGACTCAGGGCAGAGAGCTGGCAGGCCTGGGATGCGTAAGGTGGTCATGCACCTGGTCAGAGAGGCTGGGAGCTCAGCAAGGGCCCCAGATCCAAGCAGTCCAAGAATATGAGCCCTTTCCCCTTTGAGCTCATCCCTCTTTTGGACTCCTGCTGGAACCACAATGGAATGCAGGCAGAACAGACTGCCAAGATGCATCACACTCATGACTAAGGCGGCGGAGCACAGGAATAAAGGTGTGGTCTCCAAAGACAGCTTGAATGGGTTCAAATCCCACCCCTGCCACTCACTATTTTGTGTGCCTTTGGAAAGTTGCTCATGTTTTCTAAGCCTCAGTTTTACCAACTATAAAGTGGGGATACTAATAATGCCTACATCACTGAGTTTTGTGAGGATAAGATGTATTATTATGTGCAAAGCACTTACAACTTCACCTGGCAGAAAAATCTACATTTTATATATGTTAGCTATTGTTACTGTCATTGTGCATCTGAATCCAACATGACCACAGCAATCTAACAGTTTGGGCCACCCCAAACTCCTTGGGGTTCCCATCAATGATGCTGAAGAGCCCGTGGTACAAGAAGGCCAGGAATCCACTGTCAAGGCCAATCTAGTTGTATTGTACCCTCTGAGGAATGTGTCGTTCCTGTTCTGTGTGCCCAGCATGAGGCCCCGGGTATCTATGTGCTAATACAGCCACCAAATATGATGCTGGAAGGACTTTAGGATGAACACATCCTATGTCCTCTTTTTATGATGGAATTCAGCCCTCGAGCTGGTGCCCATGCTGGGTAACCACCTAAGTCCTGTGTCTGAGCCATCCTCTGCTGCTCTACAGAAGGCCTGGGGTTGCCAAGGTTCCAAGGCCTTATTTCTATTAAAAAACTTCATGAAAATAAAGTACTCCAGAAGGACAAAGGCTGGTGCTGGTTGGGCAGCTCCTCTGAGCTGGAGAAAAAGAGTTGGTACTCAAGAAGTCACTGTGGGAGGCAAATTAAGGCACATTTGTTTTACACAGGGCACCACTTAGAAAATTAGTTCTTCCAAAGACTCCTGGGAAAAATTCCTTCTCTTCCAAGGGGTGATCCATTTGCTCCAAAAGAACCATTTATTCTGATAAGATCAAAGTAATCATTAAGGACTGTGCTCCTCTCTGGACGTGCTTTTTCATTAAATATATAGCGAAGGCCCATAATGGGATGTTTTATGCAGATCTATAGTCACACATAGATGTGACTTCCACATGACAGCCTAAAACTCAATGAGTTTTCACTTACGTTTTAGTCCAATCCTTCCTTTCAGCAGCAGAGTGAGACATATAGCACAGTAGAAAAACTAATAATAAAACTTGCATTCTACCACTTTATTATTGTACAACCTTAGGCAAGTTACCTTACTATAAAATGGGAATAGCAAATTCATCCTTGTCTACTTCACAGGACATTCATTATCAAGAGTCAATGAGGCGTCTGTGCTCACTCCCTCTCAGCAGGCCCTTATTTCACAAATCAGGAAACTGAGTCCGAGAGATCTAGATGTGGAGGTGGTGAAGACCAAGACCTACAAGGCATTTTGTGGGAGACAAAGGCTGCCCAACCCCCAGCCCCAGAATTTCTCTACTACACCATGGGCTGGAGTCAATGACATTAAAATTGACTCATTGAAAGCTGATTCAAGTAGTTGTTGTTTTAAATGAACATTATGGTCTTCTTGCCTCATGCACAAAATGGAGACCATGGTATACCTACTTCACAGGGTACCTGGGAGAGTCCAATTAAACAACCAAATGAACTTGCTTTGGCAGCAGTGAAGAGATGCATTAATTTTAGAGAATATCAAGGGTTATTTCTCCTGTTTAACTGCTGAGGACATCGAGGCTTAGCAGCAGTGAGCACCACTGAGATGCTTGCTGAAACACAGATTCCCAGGGCCCACATAGACTGAATTTGAACAGGAACTTGACAGGAACCCAAGAATCTGCATTTTCATCAGCTTCCTTCTGGAATGATTTTATGTAATACTCAAGTTTGAAAATCATCAAACAAGACTGTCTTGCATGGCTCTCAAAGGAAAAGATGAAAAGAGCTTACCACAGGCCAGGCCCTTTCTATATCGAATCATATTTGCTTCTTAGAATCATAATATGGGGTAAGAATTATTATACTCGCTCAACCACTGAAGAAGTAGGCTCAGAGAGGTTGAGCAACTTGCCCAAGGTCACAGAGCTGGGAGTGGTAGCTCGGGCTTCATATCCCGGGTTGGTCTAATGTTACAGTCTGTGTTGACTCCATAATGTCACTCTGCTCCTCCTTAGTGACTAGAACCACCCCTTTCTGCCTCCTTTTAGGGCACTCTGAGGAGTGCTCCCAGACTCTGGACAACTCTGTCAGATGTGCTAACCACCCCTCTCACAGCTCTTTAATTTCTTTACCTGCAGTCTAAACAAGGTCAGTTGGTTCCTCCCCATCCCAAGCCCCCTATAACTCTCACGCACATCTCTTCATGCAATAGCCAATCAGCAGAAGCATCCCATCTCCTCTTTGCATACCTGCCTGGAACAAACACAATGGCAGAGATCCAAAGAAGCGTTTAAATGTGGATTTATATGTGAAGCCTGCAGAGGCAGCCCGGGCTGATGGGCAGCCTGGTGTTCCAGTGTGTTGCTTGTTCATGTGCATTCTACATGCATAAAAATGCACATCCCCTCCACCACTCTGGCAAGTGAGCCCATGCATTATGTTCTGATAGTTTCTTTTACTTCATGTTGTCCAGTGCAGACCAAAACCCTGCCCAGGTGGTGAAAGAGACACAGCTGCCTCAATGTATAGGAAGGTGACCTGCCTAGGGATTAGGCACCTGTATGTTAGCCCAGGTTCTGTGGCTTTGGCAGGGTCTTCCCCTCTCTAGATCTCAGTTTCCTTACCTCTGAAATGGGGTGATAACAGCCAAACCACGAGGCCCAAAACTCTGAATGGCATCCGGCATACAGTGGGTGATCAGTGAGTATTTGTGGACAGAATAGAAGAATCAGTGAATTCTTTAAGAAATTATGCAGTGACATGCCTAGATCAATACTGGATTGAGAGCAGATATTAAAAAAAATAGTTTTGCCTCTGGGAAAACCATAAACCTCCCTAGCTGCAGGGATCAGCCCCAGAACACAGCACCTTCTCTGAACCTCTCAGACCTCCACCCAACCCAGTTCCAGAACTTTACAGACCCTGTTCCAAAGCTGTGTGTCCCACTCCTGCAGTTCTTTGTTAAACAACTGGATAATCTGATGAATCGATTCAGGCTAAGGTGCAAACGGCTGCTGGTGAGTAACTCAGAGGAATGGAATCAAGTCATAGACACCATCTGCATTTCATTCATTGTCATTAACCTTCAATTCCAAGAGGAGACTGTGGCAGGAGTAGGGATATTTGGGACAGGACTTGGGGAAAGTCTGTAACTAGTCTTAAGTCAAATAGGTAACCAGCTTCTCTGCCAGGCCAGGTTCTGATGTTCTAGAACAGGGTTTCTTGACATCAGAACTGCTAACATTTTGAGTCAGATAGTTATTTGTTGTGGGGTCTGTCTTGTGCATTGTAGGATGTTGAGCAGCATTCCTGGCCTCCACCCATTAGTTGCCAGTGCATTTCCCCCTCCCTCAGTTGTGACAGCCAAAAATGTCTCCAAATATGGTCAAATGTCCCCTAGGGGGCAAAATCACCTCCTGTTGAGAACCACTGCTCTAGAGTGAAAATAATAAAAATTTGCTAATCCCATAATACAGAGCTAATCTGGTTCTTGAATAAACCGTGGTATCTCTCCCCACCCCAGCCTGTTTCCTCTGTCCAGAAGCTTCTCTTTTCCTGCCCCCTTCCCAGCTCTCCACCTGACAAACCTTACTGCTCCTCAAATCCGATCCTCCCAGGACCTTCTAAAATGGGATGGGAAAGAGAACCCTCCTCTGACAACGTTTCACTCCCCTCTATTACACTGTGGTTATCTCTTTGCACCCTTGAACTAAACCTTGCACTTTTTGAAGGTAAGGTCTCTGCCTTATTCATGTTTAAATTCTATGTCCTAACACCATGCCTGGGCACTGAGTAAATAAATGCATGAACAGAGCACTAACACTTAATGATCCCTACTATGTGTCAGGCCAACCGCGTGTCCTATTTCAACGCGTCCTCCCATGGATATTGCATCATAGGCTCTTATTACTCCAAGTAGAGAGTCACTGGCTCCCAGAAAGTAAAGATAACTCATCCAGTGTCACACAGGCAGAGAACGGCACACCAGGGCATATGAACTTGAGTCTGTGTGGCTCCCACCCTGCCAGTCTGGCCTTCTGTCTTCCCACATGTGTGCTGGCCTGGCTTGCTTCCTATCGCAGCTGGTAGCAAAGCCTTCGGCCTTCAGTCCTCAGGTCCTGGAGGACCCCACTGCTTCCTCCTCTCCAGGCCCCAGGACCCTGTTGAATCTGGGCGGTGAAGCAGCAGGCAGATGGGTGTGAGTGGTGTTGATGTATGTGCCCTAGGCCCCAGCACAGACACGAGTGGGGATCCAGCTAAGCAGCTCCCTGGCGATGAGAGCCCAGCCTGATGGGAGGTATCCCCCCACAGCAGCATGAACCAAAGCAGAGGGCTGTGGGCCTTCCACCACACTCTCCTGTCTCCTGCGGTGCTATTACACTCCTTTAACCTACCCAGTAATGGGGACCTTCGGGGGCTGAAAGAAGAAGAAGTGATGTTTTTTTTTTCCTTAACTTTCTTAGAGTCAAGTCCAGAATTTAATAAAGGTTAAAAAAAAAAAAAAAGAAAAGAAAAGAAAAAAACTGAGGTATTCTAATTCCTCCTCACTGCCGATTTTTTTTTTTTTTAATTTAGTTTTAGCCCTGATGTTAGACTGACAGTCCTGGAGGCTGAACTGTATCCATTCCCATAAGGGTCCGATGCAGAGATAGAGTGAGTCATTTTTATGCACATGTGCACACGCACACATATACACCCTGGAAAAGAACAATTTCTTTTGCAAATACAGAAAATCAGCTGCATTAAACTCATCTGGGCATACTCTGTCTGTCCCATCTCTGACCCCCAAAGCCTCGTTCTCAAGTGTAAACTGCCATTCCAGGCTTTAATCAAGACCTTTCCTCTCCACAACCATTACCACCATGTAGCCCTACCTGTTCATACTCCATGTCTGCAATTCCTCTGTTGGGTCTGGCTCTTTCCAGATAGAATGTCTTCAGGGGACATGGGTCTTATTTCCCAAAATGGCTTATGGTTTTGCTAACCTAAGGACCTCCCAAAGTCTCTGGTGAGGGGCTCCACGCCAGCCCCCACCCTGCACAACACCATCTGCTACCTGTTCTTACCTCGAATCACAAGCAATGGTCCCTCAAAGAGGTTGGGGGTGGGCTGCATGGGAGAGGATTTAGTGACCATAAATAAACCTTCCTCCTAAAATTAGTAATTTCCCTCATATGGAGGAATGTTGCAGACATTCTAATTGTCTTTCTTCATGTACATTTTTGGTTTTGGTCCTCGTTGTAGCTAAGTAGCTATTATGACATGAACACATAAAAGCTCAGAGTAAAACTGAGTTGAATCTACATCTATTTAATTCAATTCATTTGATCAATCAACAAATATTTACTGAGTGTCTATCTATCAGTTGGACACCATGCTAGACCCCAGGGCACAATGAAAAACAAGACAGATGTGGTCATGCTCCCATCTCACTGGGGAGAAAGTTGTGCCCATCAGCCCTTACAGAGCACACCACCACAGGACAATGCTTGATGGGGTAAGTGCTACGGGAGCTGAAGGAGGATGCCCAACCCAGCTGTGGTCACACAAGCTCACAGGAGGACATGGTGTCTGTGCTGGGAGCTATAGGACGATTAGAGTTTTCCAGGAGAACAGGAAGGACAAAAGTGTTCCAGCAGGAGGGAATAGGTGTGAACACTCAGGAAACAACAGATCCAAATATGGATCCTTCAAAAAACTAGAAAAAAGTTCAGCATGGCTGGTGTGTAGATTTGGGGAGGCAGGGGCAGGCTATAGCAGGTAATGCAGCTAGAGAGTTGGGCAGGGGCTGACCCATGCCAGACCTTGCAGGCCAGGCTTAGAACGTGGAATTTCTCCTGATATACAAGGGGAGTCACTGCAGACACGTAGGCAGCTTAAGAAGAGATAAAACAGCTAGCTGGTTCTCCATCTACTCTACCTCCAAAAGGCAGAGAAGGGATCTGAAGGCAGTTTGAGGTGGGAGGGAGTGATGTGGAGGGAAACTTACTGAGGAGGCAGGAGTGGACCTGGGCCCCTAAGGCTGGGGATTCAGAGAGGCAGGGATGGAGATGCAGGGGAACTATAGGTCTAGGACAATGCATGTTGTTTTCCAGGAGCACTGAACTTAAGAGGGCAGGAGCTAGACACTGCTGGAGCAGCTGATTGGTGAGAGACTGTGGCATCATCTATGCAACAGGGAGACTTCAGATGCCATCTGAGGTGTAGACTTCTGGCCCTGAGCCCTGAGGGAGAGGCTGCAGACAGGCCAGACTCCTGCCAGGCCAGCACAGAGTCTGGCCTCCCCTTCCAGGTAGAGCAAGATCATCCACGTGGGGATGCCAGGGCCAGAGTGCTGTAGCTCACCTCTCACCTTCTGGCCTACAACCAGATGTAGACAGCACTGTCCTCCATCTCCTCTGTCATCATGAGTTCTTCAGCACCCTTTCTGATGTCCATTGGAACGGTCAGCCCAGCCAGTCCTGAGTATGAGCTGAGCAGACCCAGACAGATCATGTGACAAAGGCACTGGGCACTTAGACCTGGAACCCCATGCTCCTTCCCAGATCTGGAGTCTCCTCTTCTCCCCTCTTCCCTGCCCATCAGACTCCTTAATGGTGAAGAGCGTCTCATCAGTTTCCCTACTAATTACCTGCTGTATGTCCTCATGGAGACTGATAAGGAAGTAATTAAGATAGACATGTAGGGATTACAGGAAGGGAAAACGTTCCATTGTCAAGATAATGCCACTTTCCCTCTGTTCCCTCCCCAACAAATGGCTGAGCAGGATTCGGGTGTTGTCAGAAATGCAGAGGCTGGAAAAGGAGTAAGGTGAATGGAGGGGGTAGAAGGGATGGAGAAATGCATTTCAGAACTGAAGGGGCCCTTCATGATCAGCTAATTCAGGAGTACACAACTGGAAGCTCTCAGACCTCAGCCAGGTCATATAAATGAGTGGAGCAGAATGGATGGAAGCAGGGCAGCACAACGCTGATGACAAATGACAGTGACACACGGCCTTAGGGAGCTAGCCTGAGGGAGAGGCGGGGCGCACAACTGAGTCCCCTCCGCACATTGCCATGCAGGAAGGAAGCCCAGTTTTGGTAATGACAGTGACACACGGCCTTAGGGAGCTAGCCTGAGGGAGAGGCGGGGCGCACAACTGAGCCCCCTCCGCACATTGCCATGCAGGAAGGAAGCCCAGTTTTGGTAGCTCTTCCAATTTTTCAAGAGAAGCTGGAAATCCAGCTGTTGTGTGAAAATTCTCATTTTGGAAACCTGCTTTCTTTTTTATTTTATTTTTTTTAAAACAAAATGCTTTATGAGCCAAACAAAATGGTATCTGCACGCCAGATGTGGCCTGTGGGTAGCCAGTTTGAGATCTCTAATTTTAGTCCAATGCCTTCTCTACAGACATGGAAACTCAATGGGTGTTTGGAGATAAAGAGGAACTTGCCCAAGGTCACAGAGAAAGCTAACGGTAGAACCAAGACTCAACAAGCTTTCACTCCCCACCCTCCCAACATTCACAACACTATAAACTGAAGGCTGATCACAGATCCCAGGAATAAAACAGGCACGTAAATAACAGCAATGAGTTCAAATAGAGATATCAAATTGCCCAAAGAAAACACTGCAGTGGAAAATGAAGAAATACTTCCAGTGGTGGCTGTGGGGGGAGGGGGGAAAGCAGTCAAAAGGCTTAAAACAGAAGAGACCGAATCATTTATGGCTTTGACATAAGAATCCTGGAGCACCCACTACTGTATGAAAGGATTGAGAGTAGGGATATGGGCTCAGTCCCAACCCTTCAAGCAGCCAGTGGACTGGTGTGGGGGGAAGCAGACCCATAAAGTGTTCCAAGCACCAAGAGAGAGTGTCCTCAAGAAACTGGGCTAAGAAAGGGGTGTCGAATCTACATGGAAGTGATGATAGGAAAGTCCTCAAAGACAAGAAGACACTGAGATGGATTTTGAAGGGTAAATACTTTACCAGTCGATGAGGCAGTGGATTTAAATTAAACTTTCAAGGACATAAAGGATTAGGACATTTGAAACATCCTAATTACCTCCTTATCAGTCTCCATGAGGACATGCAGCAGGACCTGGAAGGGATAGATTCCAGGCAGTGGGACCAGAAAAACAATAGTCCTGGGATGGAAATGCATGGGTGCGTGCATCTAGCTGGGAAGTGGAGGTTCTATTAGGTAGAGTTTACGTTCAAGAGGCAGCTGTGCTGAAGGCAGAGCTGAAGAGGGAAGGTGAGCCCATGCCTGAGCAGGCAAATGTGCGAAGCAGGGAAGTGTGTATATGTTAGGTAGGAAACGGGCAGCCGCTGAAAGTTAGTAAGCAAGAAACGGCGATGGTGACACTACTGGTGTTCCGTCTGGGGAAGACTCACCTGGCAGTTTTCATCCAACGAGAGGATGAAAACTCATGCAGAAATCCCTTGGGAGGTTGCTAAGAGCTCACTCATCCCCATTCAGCAAATATTTGTTAAACAAGTATCCAGTTCCAGGCATTATGCTAGGAGCTGGAGATCCACTGATAAAGCAATCATTCAACACACTTACTGCACACCTACTATGTGCTACGCACCCTTGGAGGGCAGGGTTTACATTTCAATAATTTCAGAGCCCAGAACAGATTTGGGCACACAGTAAGTGCTCAATAACTGTTTGCTCTTTCTAAATGAGCCGTCCTAAAGGAAAAGCTGAGGAACTGAGTTTGGGGAATTCCAGTAAAGCTCAAAGGCATGAATGGGTGGGAAGATGATATGGGATGAAAGAGCTCTGATTCTTAGATCAGGGCCCTGGGCTTCAGTCTTGAGTCTTTCGAATTATTGTATGACCCTCAACAATTCCCTTTCCCAGTTGGGGGTCACTTTCTGCATCTGCAAACTTGGGGAACTTGGGCTAGTTCCTGAAGGTAATATATGAAAATAAAAACATAACCAGATGGGATAGGTTGGGAACACATACTGTGTCTAATCATGATCGGATGGGATAGAGTGGGATAGAGGGAAGATAACATAGAATGTGCAGACTCTCTGAGGCTGGAAAGATAGAGTGCCAAGAAGAGGAGCGGGAAGAAAAGCCAGACTTGAGAACCTTTTGGACTCCTTGGAACCACTGAGCTGAATATCTATCAACTTCCAGATTCACTTCCCCATCATGACCTGCCCCTTGAAAGGCCTCAGGCTGAATGGCCACTGCTGTTTCCTACCACTTTCATTAGTATAATTACTGAGTTCATTGGTGTTCTCTGGATAGTCTACCTGCTGTGGAAAAGCACTTTCCTGATGACTGCTAATTAATCCCTCATCACCCCCATGCTTGGCAGGGTCTGCTGAGTGGCCTCATTGTTCAACCCAGAGAAATGGGCACAGAAATGGGTTGGCCGGATCCCTCAGCAAGGCTGAGACTGATTCAGGACTGGAACATGGACTTTCTCCAGCCATCCATCACCTGCCCCCATGGGTAACCCAGACAGAGAAGCACACAGTGAATGGACTGAGAGACAGGCTGCTGGGAGAGGTAAGCCATGGCCAATCCATCAGAGTGGGTGGAGAGGAGGATGGATGCCCTATGGTGGTTGAAAGGGAAAAGAAGGTAGATGGGAGGCTTGGACGTTGTCCCAAGGAGTCTGGACTTTATAGGAGAGGCCCATCTTTCTACTGTGATTCAGAGAAAGAGGACCTACAGTCAGGTCATGGGAGGCTGACCTCCAGCAGGAAGGTCAGGGAAGAGTGAGCTTCCCCAAGAGGTCAAAGAAGACTTCTAGGCAGAGGAGATGGTTGAGCAGACTGCCCTTAAAGAGGCTCAGGCCAGAAAACAAACAACAAAAAAAGCACAGACGTGTTAAGTTGCTGTCACAGCTCCAGGCAAGAGGCAGCTGGTCCACCTTCTTCAGGCTAAGCTGTTAATTTGTCTAACTCACTGCTTCCAAGTTCTCTCTCTCTCTTTTTTTTTTTATTCCTAATTTTTGGAATTTTTATCATATGCATTTGCTAGCTTTAACCCAGACAGGATTAAAACCATAGGCATGGGTTAGATACTGCTCGTTGTCAATTGTCCACTCGCCACTTCTTATGTGGGGGTCAGGTCTTGGCCAGTGACCTGTGAGCAGGAGGGAGGGCTCATCATCCCTCAAACACTGAGACCAGCAAGTCCAAGCAACTCACGTTGCAGCCAGCAGGAAGGGGAAGAAGTGAAGGGCAGGGCACGCTCCCATCTGTGAAAGATGGGACAGAGTTCATTTTTGACACACATTCGGGGTCACTGGTGGGTGAGGATGAATCAGGATTGGGTGTTGCAGGGAGGGACAGAGAAGGAGAACCAGCAGCAAAGGGGGAGAGAAAACCCTGCTGTTTTTAATCAGCTAAATGACAAAGGAGAGGGAACATGGAGGGAAGTTGAGAAGCAGGGCCATGTGCACCTCCTTCTCCAAGGTGACTTGGCAAGAGATTCCAGCTCTCAGGATTCCATATAAAGTGACCATGCTAGGTTGCTGCTGTGGGTCATAAATGCAGAGCCCAGAAAAGCCAGGAGACTGAAATGATAATAGCTACCATTTATTGTTTACTGTGTTCCAGGAATAGGGCTTGACACTAAAATAATAATGGACATGACTACCGTCTTTAAGCACACCCTGTCCTAGGAGCTTGTGCTTGGCCCTTCTCATGCTCTGTCTCTTTCAATCCTCAAACTGTCTTAACTGTTATCATTTTTATTTCCAAATGAAGATGCCGGGACTCAGAGGGGTTAAGCAGTTTAGCCAAAGTCACCAGTAACTGGCAGAGCATGGCCTCGAGCCCAGGTCTTTGCGACTCCACAGCCCTTAGTCTTAATCACTATGCACCCCCGCCATCTGAGGACTCCCTTCTCAGGTCCTTGCCCTCAGCCCGTCCCTACAGCTTCCCCATTACCAAGGGAATAGCTGATGTGGCCAGAGTCCCAGAAGGAGAGACAACCCAAGCCACCCTGGCTTCTCCCGTTACACCCTCCCACCAGGTTGCTTCAGGCAATTCCGAAGAGGGAAAGATTGTGAGGCCCAAAGGTAGTAAGAAACTCCTGCTCATTTTTACACACTACAGTCTAAGGCTTCAGGAAACCCAATTGACAGAGGAGGAAATGAGCCCGAATGAGACACAGGGGAAGAGTTCTTAGCCAATTGCTGGGGATGGGTGGGAAAAGCGAGCAGAGTTGAGCCCCGCTGCATAGCCCCTCTGCGTTGGCTCCTGGGGAGAACTGAGCATTGGTTAGTGATCTCCATGCAGAAAACAGAAGGGAAGACAGGAAGGCATGAAGCCTTGGGCTCCAGGCATAAAAGGGGCCAATAGCTCATGTTCTCCCGTCCCGACTTCAACACTTCAGCTTGACTGGTTTTTGGCAGCTGGCCAGTACAGGGATCCGAACCCGTAACCTTGGTGTAATAAGTCTGCGCTCTAACCAACGGAGCTAACTGGCCAGCTCCTCCACTTGACCATTGGTGTGAAACCCTGCCTCCAGCCTATCCTTTCCTCTTCCCTCTCCCCTCTCCTCGCCACCTGCTCCTCCTCTGTGTCAGCCTCCATCAACACAACTGGGGAGAGAGACTATAGCAGAGACAGCTCCCCATCCCTCCACAACCGAAAGCACTATCTTCTCCTTTCGACAGTACAGAATCCCCCAAGTTTACTAAGCAACATCCACCTTCCGTTGGAACGACCTGTGACTGCGAAAGTGAGTCCTGGCTCAAGTGATATAAATGGAAGTTCATTCAACTTGCAGAAAATTCCTGACTTGAAAGGAATATGCCCTTCACCAGAACTTTTTTCCTTTACATGGCTGGAATTTGGACACCATAGATACAGCTAGGACAGCCGTGTTGGTGCATGAAGTGAACGTGGGAATGCATGCCATGCACAACAGAGAAACAAGACAGAAGGTCCTACAGCATGGAACACCTGAAAGAGAAACAAACATCTGTCTTGTGTAAGCCATTGGAATGCTGGATTTTCTGTCACTCATAGCTGAATCAATACTAACACAGGCAAAGGGAATCAGATAGTAGAAACTATAAATGTCTTGACTGCATGAGTCTGAGTCACATTTTCTATGTCTTTTGTTTGTTTCCAGTGTGGCTTAAGGAAAGAAGAAAGGCTTTGGAGACAGACAGGAATTCCAGTGGATTTCGACCGCTGACTAGACAGCTTAAGCTTACTGAGCCTCAATGTTCTCATCCATTAAATGGGGCTCTGTGGGTTAAATGAAATAAGCTGTGCCCTTCTGGAGGAAGGGCTGTGTCTGTCTTATTCACTGACATATCTATCCACCAGTACTAGCAGAAAGTAATTGGCACATAGTAAACACTAGATTAAAGAACGGATGCATGAATAAATAGTGTGCACCAAGCATGTAGCGTACTGTGAATGCTCTTAGAATATTATTAATTAATTATTATCTCAATATTATTATTATATGCCTTCACCAATAAAGCTGTCTAAAATAATTTTTTTTTAAAAGCTGATGCCTACACCAATGGCTGGAAAGCTCCCAACTCCCGTTTATTCTACCTCATCACCTGGCCCTTGGCACGCGCCAACTCCCTGAATTCTCAGGATGGTTCTGTGTGGTGTAGATGACCATTCTCATTTCATAAATGAAGAAATTGAGGGCCAGGGAGAAGAAATAATGTGTTTTCTTGCCAAAGGAAAATTTAATTTACAGAGAAGAAAACTGATTTTCTCTACATCTTTCTATTTGAGGAACCCTCCCGGGTTCATTATAAACAGAGAACGTGAGAGCTGCAACAGACCCTAAAATGATCCAGTTAGTGATTTTTAAATTGCCTCCAAAATGCCATAACTTAAAGTTGTGCAGGGAAGTGCTCTGGAGTCATTGCAGAGAGACCAGAGAGGTTCAATTAAAGCAGTTTTTTGAAATTTTTATTTTATTTTTAACTGACAGATAATAATCGTATATTTGGTATTTAATTTATGGTATATATAGTATATGGTAATGACATAATGGTTTAAAATAATAATGGTATGTATAATTGTGATATAACATCATAACGTGATGTTATGACACATGTTTACATTGTGGAATGATTGAATCAGGCTAATTAACATACCTGTCACCTCACATACTTATTTCTTTGTGGCAAGAACATTTAAAATCCATTATTTTAGATATTTTGCAATATACAATAATTATTATATAGACACCCTGATGTGCAACAAACCACTAGAACTTACGCCTCCTGTCTAACTGAAACTCTGCACCCTTTGACAGACATCATCCATCCACCACCACTCGAGCCTCTGGTAACCACCATTTTACTCTCTCCTTCTAAAGCTGTTTTTAATTTCTATTTTAGATACTGGGCTTTCATAGTATCTACGTTTCCACTAAGACTTTAATGGAAAGTACTGCTAAGATAGTTTGGAAGCCACTGATCTTGTCTAACTTGTTCATTTTAAACATAAGATCATTGAAACAGGAAAGGAGCAAGATCTCTAAGTCACAAGGTGAGTTAATATTAGTNTAAGATCATTGAAACAGGAAAGGAGCAAGATCTCTAAGTCACAAGGTGAGTTAATATTAGTACTGGGCAGTGGGCCAGCGTTCTGCCCCTTCCATAACACACACTCCTCTTAGTCCAGATTAATGGCCTGGTGCGAGAAGACGAGGCTGCAAAACTTGGTTCTTTCCACCAACTCATGATCCACACCAGAGGTCAACAAACCTTTTCCGTAAACGGCTGAATTGTAAACATTTTGGGCTTTGCAGGCCATATGGTCTCTGTAGCAATTAACTTGGCCTTTGTAATTTTTTTTTATAGTTTCGCTATCTAATGCATATTCATGTTATCTAATGCAGAGACAATAAATCAAAAAGGGGCATGGTTGTGTTCCAATGAAAGAGGTGGGGCCAGATTTTGCCTGCAGGCCAGTTTGCTGACTCCTTCTCCGAACAGACCCCCTACTATCAGTTGCTCCTCCTTCCAGAAATGAGAGGCATGAGATCCGATAAGGAGAGTACCCACCCTTCAGCATCTTTGTTGGAAACTGTCTAAGGTGGTAGTGTGGAGTGGGGTGGAGTCAGGCACACGTGCTTCAGGTGCAGGCCTCCAGACACTGACCTCTGATAGTAGAATCCATCAGACACCTCTTGGAGAAAATTTCCTTTATTTGTAACAGAGGGACAACAACATTCACCCCGGGCCCTTATAAAGATTCCATGAGACATTGTATGTCAGGGCTTCTTTTGACAATGGGGAGAACAAAGATTATCACCAAGGCCAGGTGTACTCTTTGCCTTCATCTCCTGTCTTTCTGCCTCTCTATCATTGAAACAGGAAAGGAGCAAGATCTCTAAGTCACAAGGTGAGTTAATATTAGTGCTGGGCAGTGGGCCAGTGTTCTGCCCCTTCCATAACACACACTCCTCTTAGTCCAGATTAATGGCCTGGTGCGAGAAGACGAGGCTGCAGAACTTGGTTCTGTCCACCAACTCATGATCCACACCAGAGGTCAACAAACCTTTTCCGTAAATGGCTGAATTGTAAACATTTTGGGCTTTGCAGGCCATATGGTCTCTGTAGCAATTAACTTGGCCTTTGTAGTTTTTTTTATAGTTTCGCTATCTAATGCATATTCATGACATCTAATGCAGAGACAATAAATCAAAAAGGGGCATGGTTGTGTTCCAATGAAAGAGGTGGGGCCAGATTTTGCCTGCAGGCCAGTTTGCTGACTCCTTCTCCGAACAGACCCCCTACTATCAGTTGCTCCTCCTTCCAGAAATGAGAGGCATGAGATCCGATAAGGAGAGTACCCACCCTTCAGCATCTTTGTTGGAAACTGTCTAAGGTGGTAGTGTGGAGTGGGGTGGAGTTAGGCACACGTGCTTCAGGTGCAGGCGTCCAGACACTGACCTCTGATAGTAGAATCCATCAGACACTTCTTGGAGAAAATTTCCTTTATTTGTAACAGAGGGACAACAACATTCACCCCGGGCCCTTACAAAGATTCCATGAGACATTGTATGTCAGGGCTTCTTTTGACAATGGGGAGAACAAAGATTATCACCAAGGCCAGGTGTACTCTTTGCCTTCATCTCCTGTCTTTCTGCCTCTCCCACCTGACTCCAACCACGCTGGCCTCCTTGCTAAATTTCTTTTACACACCAAGCTTGACCCAGCCTCAGTGGCTTTACGTTCATTGCTCCCTCTCCTTGAAATGTTTTTCCTCAGACCTTCCTGTGGCTCATTCTTCTTATTTTCCAAGTTTCAGCTCAATTGCCACTTCCTGGCCATTTCCCTGATGATTTTGTCTAAAACAGAAACTCCCTCCCTGTACCCCCATGCACTGCATTGCATTGCCTTGCTTTATTTCTTTCATTGCCCTTATTGCTATCTTAAATTTCATCACCATTGTATTTATTTATGTGTTTATAGTCAGTTTCTCTCTAAATTCCTAAAGGATCTTAACTGGGTCTTTCTGGTTTCCGAGTGATGCTGGAGAAGAGTCTGGAGGGCCCTATAGCTGACCTCAACCCACCCCATCCTCTTACTAGTTTCTTGACTCCAGCACAGGAAAGAATGGAAGAGCAGAGTCACTGTAGAAAGTGAGAACAGGTTTAATGTAACAAATAAGAGATACAGACTTCACAGAGAAAGTGTGGCCTACCTCCAGAGACTGACCAGGGCCCACTCCAAGTTTAACACAAAAGTAAGAACTACACATTTAAAGTTCATTACAGAGTACAGACTGGCTCAAGAGAGTGAGCAGCCACTTGCCGAAAGTTAGATTGATACAAAAGAAAGTATACACACCACAGCTAGTGAAGTGTGGTTTAGCCCCAGGAAAGTGAGCAATAACCCCCGCTTCTGCTGGGATTTGGCTTTTATAGTTTTGCCATATGATGCATATTCATGTATCTAATGCATATTCATACTATATAATGCATATTCAGCAAAGGGGTGGTACCCAGTTATGTAACATAGTATCTGCCCATGCTCAGTTAGTTTCCCTTTGGAGCATGTTCATTGGTCAAATTCTATCACATGCACCAGACATATTCAAGAACATCCTGTGCTCTTTAGCACCCTTAGTGGAAGGTCATTCAAAGGATAAACTCCCTTCCATTGAGCATGCCTAGCCACTTGATTTGCGTAAGTCAGCCTCCTGAGATCTAGATTTCTCTGTGTTAGTGTGAAAATAGGTCTAACTAGCAACAGTAACTTTCCTCTAGGGGAGAGCCTAGGGGAGGAGCCTGAGATTTTGAGGAATGGCTTGTAACCCAAAGGTGTGTCCTATAACTGCAGCCAGGGGAAACTGAGCAACTCCTATCTCACTAGAATCCAGAATGGCGCCTGGAACAAAGTAGGCACTCAACTATTTGTTGAAAGAAAAATTAAGGAATCATGATCCCCAAATTGCTATAATTTTCTGAATTACCTTCTCCACCTTAAGCGCCTGTGTCTGGGAACACATATCCCCACATCAGAAAGGTCAGTCTAATGATGCGTCCCTCAGTTAGGTGCAGATTTACCTAGAGTATAGAAATCCTGTGTTTCAACTTATCTGAGGCACTGCACCCAAATTGCAGAAAGAACATTTCATTAATCTCCACAGTGATTTAGACCTGCAAGCGTCCTTTAACACCACCCTCACTTATATTTTGCTAATGGGTAAACTGAGGCTCGAACAAGGAGAATGGACTTTTTCACAGTTTTGTTCTTCACTGAGTGAGGAACCTCTTAAGTCAATCAAGTCATAAAATCCTAGGCCCATAAGGTCCCTTAAAAATCCTCCCATCTAATAATATGGATGGAGAACTCAGAACAAGAGGGAAAAAGGGACTTGACCAAGATCACACAGTCTGCCCATGCTCAGTTAGTTTCCCTTTGGAGCATGTTCATTGGTCAAATTCTATCACATGCACCAGACATATTCAAGAACATCCTGTGCTCTTTAGCACCCTTAGTGGAAGGTCATTCAAAGGATAAACTCCCTTCCATTGAGCATGCCTAGCCACTTGATTTGCGTAAGTCAGCCTCCTGAGATCTAGATTTCTCTGTGTTAGTGTGAAAATAGGTCTAACTAGCAACAGTAACTTTCCTCTAGGGGAGAGCCTAGGGGAGGAGCCTGAGATTTTGAGGAATGGCTTGTAACCCAAAGGTGTGTCCTGTAACTGCAGCCAGGGGAAACTGAGCATGTCCTATCTCACTAGAATCCAGAATGGTGCCTGGAACAAAGTAGGCACTCAACTATTTGTTGAAAGAAAAATTAAGGAATCATGATCCCCAAATTGCTATGATTTTCTGAATTACCTTCTCCACCTTAAGCGCCTGTGTCTGGGAACACATATCCCCACATCAGAAAGGTCAGTCTAATGATGCGTCCCTCAGTTAGGTGCAGATTTACCAAGAAAGAACATTTCATTAATCTCCACAATGATTTAGACCTGCAAGCGTCCTTTAACACCACCCTCACTTATATTTTGCTAACGGGTAAACTGAGGCTCAAACAAGGAGAATGGACTTTTTCACAGTTTTGTTCTTCACTGAATGAGGAACCTCTTAAGTCAATCAAGTCATAAAATCCTAGGCCCATAAGGTCCCTTAAAAACCCTCCCATCTAATAATATGGATGGAGAACTCAGAACAAGAGGGAAAAAGGGACTTGACCAAGATCACACAGAACTACACTGGCAGAATTAAGACTGGAACCTATGTCTATTTGTAACCAGGGTTGGAACCTCACCATCCTGCCTCCATGCTTCTCTCTGAAGAAAAAAAGAGAAGAAGGAAAAAGAAATGAAATTATTCCAGGCACATATTTAGCAGTGCTCATAAATCCTGACAATATTAACAACGCACGACAGCTTCGTTGAACAAATTGGCAGCGAGTGCAGGTAGTTTAAGGATGCAGGAGGTCTGGAAAGGGGGGAAAAAAAGAGAGAGAGAGAGACCACCAGGCATACAAAAATTTTCCCATTCTGCTCTTTTCTAAGTCTGTCTGTAAAACATGGGCTCAGACAGGAGGCGCTGGGGTATGGCAAGAGTTTGAAGACGGCATGGAGTGTGAGTGTGTGTATGTGCACGCGGGTGCACAGCTCCCAAGAGACTGCACAGGGAATAATCCATTCGTAAGATGTCACTCATCCTTTATACAAATTAACCTCCACCCCCCTCATGCCAGGATTAATTTGCTCTTTGTTTCCTTGACATTCAGCTGTGGAGATCTCAGAAGAATTAGAGAAAGTTCTTCAAGAGGTGAAAAGGGGAAGTCAGGGCTTCTGGGGCCTGGAACCCTGGAAAGTCTGCACCTGCTGTACTGCTCGTCTACAGAGACAAAGAGGAAGATCGCCATGGTTCTCATCTCCTCTTATCTGCAGGAGGAAGCTCACCTCAGTAATAGTAATATCTTATATTGACTCTGTGCATGGTCTGTGTTAGGTGGTTTGCAAGCACCATACCAACTCCCAGCAACTTAGGGCTATCAAGGTTCTGGCCAGCCTAGGTCTTCTGCAATGTTCCTGACATTCCCTAGGAGGTTTGAAAAGTTCTGCCATAAAGGATAGTTTTTAAAAGTAATGCAAAACCCCATTAGATAGACACATGCTCAAAAGTATGGACTTTCCATTTTTCCTCTTAGCTGTGTATCTGTTTGCTGTCATAGTCTACATGAATAAATAAGCCATCTAACACTATTTTTGGAAAGAGAAGAAATATAAATAAATAAAATACATAAATAAGAATAAATAATGCTAACACTGGATTAATGGAGATGGGTTTTAAAAATACATATATGCAAATCACATTTAATGTGAGAAATCCAAGGAATCACACACATCTACAGCACCTCGGCACTGATGTGACTAATTACTGTGAAATGGGGAGTTTCTCATTTTACAGACAGGTCAACAGAGGCCAATGGGAGGAAGAGAGTCATAAGTTAAATGGCTTATTCAAAAGATTAAAATTAGCTCATTGTTCACAAAACAATAACCTGTGTCTTCTGGGTTCCAAAGAGCAAAATCCCTGCACATTAAGGCCAATCGTAATAATCTTTGAAAAGTCAGGCCAGGGAGCAATGAAAGGAGATGTCATTTTTCTTTCTCTACTACCTACCATACACTGCAGAAGACCAGATACATGACCACATCTGGCACTAGACTGGGTGGCTGGCCAATATTGTTCTTTTAATTCTTATAACAACCCCATGAAGTAAAAAGAGTAAACCCATTTTTCAGATGAGCATATTGAGAATTAGAGAAGGAAAGTGACTTTCTGGCAGTGAAACAGCTTTTACGTGTATTCTGTGCATTTGTATACCTCCAGCACATGTACTTCCTACTGCTGAGATTCCCTTTTAATGATGCAGGTGTCAGGTAATAAGGCATCACAAGAGAAAAAAAAAATGGGAAACTTCTTTTCAAATAACCAACAAGTAGAGACTCTGTTTTAAGTAAAAACACTGTGTAGGTGCCCTGAGTGAGCTTAGAGTCAAGAGGAGAAGCAGGAGCAAACACAACTAACCTAATATCCAAGGCATGGGGGCAGTGGGCTATGGGCTAGTGGGCTATGGGCTACTGTCCCTGACCTTGGGCAAGCCAATATAATGGGTATAATAAGTTGATTCATCTTCACTCATGTAACTAAATGAGGCAACAGCTGTGATCATGCTTTGCCATGTAGAAGTGTTACCAAAAATCTATATTCCATGGATTTATCTGAATCTAACTTTGTTCTTATTATGTGATTTAAAAAATAGAAAATTGATGATGATCTATTATTTATCTATCTATAATTTCACGGTGTTTAGTACTCATTCATCTCTGTCTTATCCGCATAGACTACTTAGACAGAACAGGAGGATTAGGAAAGATTCCCATTTTGCAAATTAGAAAGTGAGGTTACCAATCCTCTGTGGAAATATTGACTATTTTTCAAATTATTATTTTCTACTCAAATTACCCTCTAGGACACCAATCGCCCTGATCCAATCTCATGCTCAACACGGTCTCAATGGATGTCTCCCCAATTTTTTGAACCCCCAAATAGATTTAGACTCTATTCCTTCCTAGATCTATGTCCAAAACCTCCTTTCTTTAAGCATATAAGAACTCACAACCTTATAGCTCCTGTTCATTTATCAGTTCATCCATCCACTCATCCATCCTCCCATCTGCAAATCTTTCCAAAAACTTTTTCAGATGTTCTATCTTGTGCTGGACACTCTTAAGACAAGGTCCTTTCCATAAGGAGTTTAGCGACTAATTGGAAAAATAGATGATACTTACTGCAGACTCTGAGACATAGAAGTAAGTCATCAATCACATGAAATAAATATAGGGGAAAGCATTTCTGCCCCCCACCCCTCATCATTACCACTAATCTACCAAGCATTAGCTCTTAAATGGTTTGGTCAGAGCCTAAGAAAATGATTGGATCATCTTCGCTTCCAGTCTGGGTCACTGAAATTAAACAGCACACCTGTCCATGGGAACTCTCTTTCCTACCTCTCCTGACCTCACAGATGGGTGGGTAGATGCACTCATTCAGCTTTGATTGCTCTCTCTCATCAACCATGTAAGTTTGTGCAGGTGTCCAGGGGACAGCTAGACCCCATGCTCTAGACTGAGTGAGGGGTGATCATGGGGGGAGTAACAGATACCACTTGGGCTGCTGGCTTCAAACCAGCCTTCCCTCAGCACAAGATGTAAAGAGCATGGCAGGATTCAGGCGTACTTGGGTTTCTGGCTAAAACAACATCAAATCTCACCTCCCTGGTATTATTATTTCCCACTTTGCAGATGAAGAAAGGATGGTTCAGAGAGAAGAACTGAACTTTATTTTGTTGGTCACACAACTTTTAAGTGACAGGGTCAGGGTAGGAACTTAACTCCACAATGAGGGCTCTTTACACCATGCCACACCACTTCTGAGCTGAGATTTGAAGGGTACATAGGATCTGTGTATTGTAAAGGCACGGGAGGGAGGATCACCCTGTCCCACTTCAAAAGGCCCACTGGGATCTCTCTCTCTCTCTCTCTCTCTCTCTCACACACACACACACACACACACACACACAAACACACACACACACACAAACACACACACACACACACAGTCTGTTGCTGCAACACTTCCAATGTCATCAGACCAGCTGCCGTAACAAATGCCAAAGAAGGAACTCCTTTCCGGACCTTCCATTTACAAAGAATGCAGAAGAGAAACACCATGCCCTTTCCTGGAGAAACTTTTTCTGTTAAGAAGCAAGAACCCAACAGCTTCCCTGAGACCCATTTTTTATACGATTAATGTCAGGCCTCTCATGTTTCCTAATGAAATCTGACACTAACTGAGAAAAATGGATGCATTAATATTGAGTTCATTAGTAAATAGATTACCCAAATGTTTGGGGTGCGGGGAGGAAGAAGGTAATGGAAGGAGGAGAAAGGGGAAAGACGCACACACACACCACTCAGCTCTTCTGGCAAGAGCCCCCCTGAGGACCACACGCTGATCAAATATTTATGGATTTTAATGCACCAATCTGTTAAGTCAGGAAATATTCTCTTTTACCAAAAAAAAAAAAAATTTAAAAGAGGCCTACATGATTCTGTAGCACTTACTTAGATGGAAACTGAGGCCTATTGGGGAAAAGGCACAGTGCAGAGCGTGGCCTTTGTTCCCTGCACAGGGAGTACAAGTGACTGCTCTGGAGATATCGTATCCCTACCCCCAAACCCCTCCACGCTAAGAGAAAGTGTCGCATAGATGAGGGGAGGTGTAGCTACCTGGGGGGAGAGATGCAGCCTGGTGAAGAGTGTTATAGAAGAAAAATGCCCTGCATCTCCTGCTAAACACGTCCTCCTCCTCTAAAGAATAAGTCAGTGACCAATGGGTCACCACTCCCTACCATGCTAAGCCATCTGTGGGATAAAATACCAGACAGTGAAAGAAGCATGTGGTCAGAACCAACACAGCAGAAGAGCAGGGGCTCTTCTCCTTCCTTGGTGTGTAAACTTGGACAGCTCTCTTTGCCTCCTACCTTAGTAAATAGATGCTAAGGGCAGCCTGACCCTGTCTCATGGAAGCACTGCCACCATGGTCAAATGATGCACAGGGAAGCTCTTAATATAAGCCGTCAAGTGTCATACAAGGCACAATGTTGCTGTTTTTACAAGACATCCCCATCCCTTCATGTCCATGTTATGAGGTGGACAGTGAGAGGAAGGAAGCCAGGGTCCCACCCCAGCTATACCAGCTGTTCACTTTGTGACCTTGGGCAAGGTCCCTCTAGACCTCCGAGTGCCCATCTGCATCATCGCCATGCCACATGGCTCCTAGATAACCCGTCGGAGCCTTTGTGTAGCTTCATGCCTATGACAACCATGAGAAGACTTCAGGAGGAGGCCTTACTGTTGAGCAGCTCCAACATGATGCTGGCTTCTCTAAGGTCCCATGATTATCCTTGATTATAAAGTCAGAGTGGAGAGACATTGAGGATCATATAATCTCTCAGGACTATTGTAGCTCTCATATGTTGTGTCTCTTAAAGTTCTTGAGCAAGGAAATCTCATGTCATGCTCTGAGGAGAAAGTAACTTAATAAAAAAGAGGACGGAAGGAAAGAAGGAAACAGTCCAGGTAGAAATGAACCCCAGAGCAAGTAGATGTCCATGAATCACATAGTTTCTTTTCTGGTTGCTGTGTTTTACTGTGTCATGGGCACTATTCACTGAGATAGGAAGGATCTGCCAAAACATTTTTACACACAAGAGATGGAGATACACAGACAGATGGTGAGAGACAGAGGCAGACACAGCCTCTAAGCTTGAGGCAGAAACTTTCCTGTTCTTGTGAGAAGGAGGTTAAGAAAACAAAAAGAAGAAGAGGAAAGCAAAAAAAAAAAAAAAAAAAAAAAA
>NW_007728015.1:190262-192332 GCF_000696425.1 Galeopterus variegatus | reverse complement strand
TCAGTTTTATCAACTGAAAAATGAGGCAAAAGTAATACATGTTCATTGGAATAATTCAATTTATGTGTCAAGAGCAGTGAAAAGCCTGTTGGAAACTGTATAGAATTTGCAAAGTGCTCATTAGCAGTGAGTTGGAGTTTCGCAAAGTTCTACCTCTGAGCTATCCTCCTCTATGTGTGATTTGGTGGGCTTAGGATATCATTTTCTGTGCTAAGGGTAGGTGTCCTGGGACCTGAAATTTACCTCCTAGTACTGCCCTAAGTTACTAAGAACTATCTCCTGTCACCTGCCATTTGTCTCTTCTAGCTGGGTGACTCTTTCCTCACCTACAAAGTGAGTTGGGATGGACTTAATATATAATTTAGCAACTTTCAAACTGTTTTAAGAATAGAATCATTTCTTCAAGAACATCTTTGAATAGCAATAAAACTTGCATAACAAATGAGAGTGGGTATGAAATGGCTATGGTTGCCCCACATATATCCGTGCCCCTGACCACCTTTAGTGGCATCTCCTCTTGAGAATCCCGGGAAATCATGGAAGACTGAGGAAAAAACACCATCACAATGACATTGAGTTCCTGTCAAATGACACACAGACAAGAAGCAGTGTGGGAATTTCAGGAGCTTGGTGGGCTGGATAGCTCCTTCCTGACTAGGTTCCAAAGCTGGGGAAGAGGGATAGTTCCTGCCCCACTGCTCTGCACTCTAGACACAGAAAGCCAGGTCAGGAAGTACACATGAGAAGCACAATGCTTCCAGAAACAAAAGGCAGTCAAACAGGAATTCTGTCCACTGTCATTTCATTTCCACACAGGGATGGCATATTTACCAAAGGGCCACCCCTGTGCTAAGCTGGAAATACATGCACATTATCATTATTGTATCTGTTTCCCATGACCGCTGTAACAAATTGCCCACAAACTTGGTGGCTTAAACCAGTAGAAATTTATTCTCCCACAATCCTGGAGGCCAGAGTCCAATATAAGTTTAAGTGGACTAAAATCGCAGTGTTTGCAGGGCTGCACTCCCTCTGGAGGCTCTAGGTGGGTATCCATTCCTTGCCTCATTCAGCTTCTGGTGGTTGCTAACATTTCTTGGCTTGTCAGAGAAATCCCATCACTCCAATCTCTGCCTCTGTGAGAACACTGTCTTCACTTCTTCTGTCTGAAGTCAAATCTTCCTCTCTCTCCCTTTTATCAGGATGCTCATGATTACTTTTAGTTGAACTACACTCGGCTCTCACCCCAAATTCACTTGCACATAACCTATTCACCCTTAAGAATCAGTTTGAAAATAACTCATCCAAGAAACTTCAGATCACCATGGTGTCTGAAGTTGCTTTGTCCTGGGACAGACTCACAGGAAACATTAGCTGAACTGGCATGATATCATTGACAACTAGTAACAGTACTCATAGATAACGTTTGTGCAGTATTCCCTAAGACTCAGGCACTGTGCTAAAGCTTGATAGGAATAACATTATTGCATCCTCATAAACACCCCATAAAATAGATACTATAATTTTCAACCCCATTTACAGATGAGAATACTGAGACTTGGAGAGGTTGAGTAACATGCCCACGATGGCTCAGCTAGCTAGGAGGGGAAAGCACATTCCAACCCCACCCTCACCGCCCTCGTGTGTGATTCCAGGATCCCAGCTCCCAACACAACCTTCCTCCTGAGCCAACTCTACCCCACATTAATTAGTTCTATACCAACTTTATATTTCTAACTAAAATGTGCATTTCTCAAAGGCTGAGCTTTCTGCAATTTGTATCCCTTCTGCACCTGGTGCAATCCCTGGGTCCGTGAATAGTTAAGTAAGAAAAACATATAAAATGAAGAAGGAAGAGATCAAGGAAGGCAGGAAGGGCCTAAGGAGGTAGAACATGCAGGGAGAGAAGAGAGGAGGAGGAGGGAGAAAAGAGCTAAAACTACTCAGAAAATGTCACATGGAGTGTCTTCTTACATGTTACTCCAGAAATTCCTGAAGCAGGAAAAGTATCTCCCAGCGTGGACTCATAATTAGTTCCAGTAGAGAGACATGGGGGGAAGGGAAATAAGT
>NW_007728015.1:187372-189117 GCF_000696425.1 Galeopterus variegatus | reverse complement strand
AAAAGGGTAAGCACAAGGAGTTCAGGGAAGGGAATCAGCCTGGGCGGATGCACTGTGTGCAATACTAATGTGAATGCTGCCGTCCCGTCACTCATTCCTCCTAAGGGCCCTGATGTATTTTTCATATAAACATAAATGAGTTTTATTTATTTATTTCTCTGGAACGTGGATATCATCACTGACACATGCAGCCTGTACAAGAGTGGGGAAGATTTTTTTCTCCCTGGGGCACGGACAGGTTGTGGTTCAATGAAGAGACCCAGGACCATAAGGAAGGCAGGATTAGAGGTGGGAGGGCCCATCAGAATAAAAGTGGCCACTTGCTTTTTCCTTGGAGTTGTGTTTTTGCAGCGCAAAGGAGCCAGGAGGTGATTTCCTGGAGCCAAGCCTGTGGTCTATGAATTCTCCAGGCTGCAAGCCTTGCTCTTGGTACTCACTCTTTGTTTTGTTATTTTACATCCACTTTTTAATTCATTCAACCAGTATATATTGAGTTCCTAATATGTGTCAGACATAGACAAGGCTCTGGGTGTTCAGTAGAGACTAAACAGACAAAATCCCTGCCCTGATAGATTTACAACACAGAGGAGTGAACAAATATAAACAAGTATGAGTCATAATAACCACAGCTGCTTTTTGAGAGCTCTCAATGTACCTTGCACAATTCTAAGCGCTTCAGGGGTAGTAAATCATTTAATCTTTACAAAAACCCTACTATAATCCCTAGATGACAGATGAGGAAACTGTGACACAAAGTAACTCTGAATTTGTCCCAAGTCACATGGCTGGAAGGTGGCTGAGCTTGGCAGTCTGGCTCTTACTCAAGAATTACAACAAAACAAAACAAAAACCAATGTAAGGTTACAAAGAGCCATAGAGAAAATGAACAGAATGCAATGAAAAAGAACTGGGACAAAGGCTTCCTTTGGACAAGGTGGTCAGGGAGGGCTTCTCAGAGGAGGTAACATGTAAAGTAGGAGAGGCAACAGATNTCTCCCAGCGTGGACTCATAATTAGTTCCAGTAGAGAGACATGGGGGGAAGGGAAATAAGTCCAGCATAGCATGTATGAAAAAAGAAGCCAGCAAACCTACACAGCCCATCCACACAAGCACGTGGAGGAAAAACTCATCCCTGAAAGCTACATTAACAGAAGAAAATTAAACCCTACACCATGGCACAGCGAATAAGACCTCAAAGCCCTCTACATGTGGAAATAACTCCTGCAGGCAGGTTTGGGTGCTGGGACTCAGATGCCATGCACTGAGGCTGATGAAAGCACAGGCAGTGAGAAGATCTACTAAGCCATAATGAGTTATGCACCCCAGAGATCCTGCCCCTCCCCACCTTCACCCATCCTCAGGACCCTGGGAGTCGCAAAGGGAAAAGGGCTGTGTTTACACATAGTGCCACAAACAATTTGCAATGATGTCAGGATTCTGGAGAGTCCCAGGGGTGGCCATGTTCATTTGAGGATACACATACAACCCATGCACGCACACCCCACGGAGCAACACAGAATCACAGACAACATAGCTCTTTTTAGGAAGCAGCATTTCCTTTATGCAGTATGCTCCCCCACTTTGTAATGATTTATTTTGTTTTCATTTCTTCATTCCTGAGCCTAAAGCTAAGGAAGGAGGAAAGAATGAACCTGGCTTTCAACTCTAAACCGAAGAGTAATAAAAAGGGTAAGCACAAGGAGTTCAGGGAAGGGAATCAGCCTGGGCGGATGCACTGTGTGCA
>NW_007728015.1:184888-185818 GCF_000696425.1 Galeopterus variegatus | reverse complement strand
CATCCCTTCACCAATAATCTCAATTTTGCAGGTTTCTCTCTGTCCTTTTACACGTCTTTATTCTTGTTAGTTAGTTCCCTCTATCCATTATTCATTTTTTCCTGTGATTCCCATTCTGACCTACATTTTAATCCTCATTTTGCAGTTAAGCAAACTAAGGGGCAGAGAAAGGGGAGGAGGAAAAGGAATGCTTACACCAGGCATTTTCCAAATGCTTTCTTGACTAATCCCCAGGGGAGGCTCAGGAGTGTCACAAAATTTGCCCAAAGCTACATAGCCCCTGAGGATTACAGTCAGGACTAACCTCATTTGTACTGACTCTTTGTCCAGTGCACCAGAGATTTGGTTATTTTTTTATTTTTTTATCTTTTTTTGACCAGTAACGGGATCGCAACCCTCGGCATGGTGTTGTCTGCACCACACTCAGCCAGTGAGTGCACTGGCTATCCCTATATAGGATCCAAACCTGTGGCCTTGGTGCTACCAGTGCTGCACTCTCCCGAGTGAGCCACAGGGCCGGCCCTTAGAAGGATTTACAGACCTCAGATCAATGGAAGGCATAGACAACTGAGAAACAGAGTATAACCAGTATAGCACTTGCTAGTTTCCCAAGCAGAACTCAGATCCACACATCTTACTGAACCCTGAAATTGACCACCCATTTAGACAGCACTTGTCCAATTAACCAACCACACTCCTAGTATGCTCTCCTGTACTTATTCATGCAAACCTATTATCTTCATGCTGCCCAATCCTTTCATCCTGCAGACATAAAAACTAATACCAAATGAAGGACAGAACTTAGGTTTCCTGATACATCATTAGACAGAAATAAGCAATTAAATATGGAAGAAAAATCACTCTGCCCTCCTATGTGAAGTAGTAATAAAGACACCTGAGATTTTCTCCTCTATCTCCTCTTCCCGCCAA
>NW_007728015.1:177169-184561 GCF_000696425.1 Galeopterus variegatus | reverse complement strand
AATGAATCTGCCCTGAACCATCTTTCTTCTCTCAAGTTGATATACGTGGTATATAGGTATTAAAATCATGCAGACTTGGGTCCAAATCCTATCACTGCTAACTTTGACCAATTTATTTAATTCCTCTGAACTTAATTTTCATCATCTGTAAAATGCGGGCACTAACATGTATATGTTTAGGGTTGTTGTGAGGTTTGAATCAGAACACATATGAAGAACCAAACATAATGCCTGACAAGTAATCTGTGCTCAATACATGCACATTCCCTTTAACTTTCAAGGGAAATGAAATGTAAGGTAACTGACCAGAGTCACAGATGCAGTTAATTATCATTAAAATGGTTGGGACTTACTGGGCTATCTACAACCTATTCTGCTGCTTCAGTGGAACATTATCTGAGGTGGGATGACCTGGTATACTTGGTACCCATGGACGTCCAAGGAGGGAGCTTTGGGGTGGAAACTGTGGAAAATAGAATGGAGGCAAGGTCAAAACATTATCTGAGGTGGGATGACCTGGTATACTTGGTACCCATGGACGTCCAAGGAGGGAGCTGTGGGGTGGAAACTGTGGAAAATAGAATGGAGGCAAGGTCAAGGAGAAAAGGCACATGCAATTAACATTTCTCCAAATCATTACGGGGCAGATAGTTGGGACACAATCTCTGTAATGGCCAGAGGGCTTCGTGGAGAGGTGGGATTTTAGAGTGGGGCACTCTAGAAATTGCTTCACAAATACATTATACTGATAGCTCAAACCTCAATGGCACTCAACAGTGATAGAGCATGTACCTAGTTCAGTGTCTCACTTGCTCTCACCACCCCCTGTGAGGCTGTCCCCATTATTCAAGAGTCAGCTCTTCCCTGCGCAGACTGCATGTGTCTCCCTATGTTCTCACAACAACTCTGCATGTAGGTCCTATCATTAGCCCCATTTTACAAATTAAAAACCAGGTTCAGAGAGGTCACTAGCTAGCTGAATCACACAGCTAGCTTGTAAAGTCTTCTGCTTTATAGAGAGCAATTCTCTTTTCCAATTGCACCCAACTCTCTGTTCTTTATATCTAAATATAATGAAAATATATTTTTTCTGGAAATCAGAAATGGGTAACAAATAAAAGGCAAGAGTATGGTGACTATAACCACACACAGACAGAAGCAGACTCTCAAGGGCAGAGAAGGTGTGAATTGCTAAAAAGGAACAGAAAGGTGCATCTAAGCTCACACCTCTCACTGTGCAGCGTCCTCAGCACTGGATGACAAGGGTACATGTGCTAAAGGGCAGCGAAGGCCTAGGGACCTACGTGTTATACGTTCAGCTTTCTGAAGACTAAAATGGCATATGAATTTATATTCCAAAACCTTGTGCTTACTGCTTAGCTGGAACCTAGAAGAAACAAACAAACAAACAAAAAAATCTAATCAGAGAGTCTGTTACCAGATCAGAAGATTACACATAATATACATTCTCATTATTTTTAATATTTTCAACCAACACTGTACCAAGCTTCCAATCATAGAGGAGCATAATCTATGTAGGACCTGGGAGTTCAGGTCAATACTGCTCCCAAGGTGGGAAAGATTAAGCAATTTGGCCAAAGGCAAAATGAAGCAGGGATTCAAAGTAATTTTCCAAGTAATTCAGTCTAAAATTTACCACTCTGACTGTAAAAGCAAGACAACTGAAGACTATATATATTCCATATATATATATGGCATCGGGCTGTATTTCCTCTAACTTATGTCAATTTGCCATTCTCGGTCTGCTGCAAATTTGTTTCTCAAAATACATTCCATGGAACCCTATATCCATAAGACATTAATAGGAAATAAGGTGTTCTATGGTTAAATAAATTTAGGAAATGTTGTGATAAGCAAAGGGAAATAAGTCTATATACTGTAAATCTGCTCAGAGCCTATTTGCTGGAGAAGCAGATCTGTACTATTGATCTCTAATACGTGTGTATTTTTGCCTGTTTGCGTGTGGGTAGCCATTTGTCCACACTTTTTCTAGACGAGAACTTGGAAAATTCTGGTTTAGATTATTTCAGCTCTACATTACGGTGGGAAAAAGAAGGACAAAGAAAGACTTCTAAGCTTTTATTTTATAAGTGCCAAACACTTTGTGTAAAGCCAAGGGCTTCATTGCTATAACATTAGGTTGGAGTATTTCATTAATAACTGATCTCCTAATTCATGTTTTATGATCCTGTCAGCACATAAAGGCATCTGTCTCTGTCCAAAAAGAAAGTGTGTGTAGCTTCTAATTGTGTGCCTCCCCCCACCTCTGCCCCATTAACTTGGAAAAGAAGAATCACTACAAAAGGTGGACGAAAGTCAAAACAATTGAGTTGTCTTTTTATGGATTTATCGAGTGGCAACTGGTGCCATACAGAGAGCTAGGCGAGAGCGGTGAAGCATGCCGGGAAGCCCATTACGAAAGTCAAAACAATTGAGTTGTCTTTTTATGGATTTATCGAGTGGCAACTGGTGCCATAGAGAGAGCTAGGCGAGAGCGGTGAAGCATGCCGGGAAGCCCATTGATCATCAGGCACCAGGGTCAGAATGGATTTTATCTTCTGTCCCCAAGTCCAGATGGTAAACTCATGCGCACACACACACAGCAGACAGGAGGCTGAGGGTTGGCAAAGACTCAGTCCTCCCCACCCCTGTCTCTCCCATGGAGAGATCTCCAAGGTCACAGTAGGGTAAATAAACATGGTCATCACTGCCTAGCCTAAGAGGTCACTAAGTCTGGCCTGTTAGCATTTTTTTTTTATTAAATGAGAAAAAATGAGGGCCATTCAGCATGTATAGCTTGACTCCCTACCCATTTAGGAGAACTTAAGGTTAGGTCAAATTTGTTGCCGAGAATCTATCATGGGCTAAGTTCTGTGGAGACAGACAAATTAGACACAGCCCTTGCTTTCAGGAATTCACTGATTAATGGGGGCAAGACAGTCAAATGAACTTATTCATGCCATTAAGAGAGGAACACTCAATGTTTAGAAGTAATACTGAAAGGGAATGCCTCACTGGCCCTTAAGGGGCCAGAAATTCTCTCAAAAGGAGATGGTCATTCCTTCTTCCAGAAGGTGGAGCTTAATTCCCTCTCGTTCAGAGCAGACTGAACTAAATGACTCACTTCTAATGAACAGAATAAATAAAGGGAATAATAACAGGCTTGAAGTGGAGAAACCTAAACCACCTCAACCACGTGATCAAGGATAACATCAGCAGGGTTAATGACAAGTTAGGTTGATAGCATATACTCCCTGATATGTATGACATGATGGCAAGAAGACTTCACCTCTGCAGCATGTTTCCAAAAAAAACGTATGACCTCAGTCCAATCATGAGAAGACCATAAACAAATGCAAACTGAGCGACATTCTACAAAATACTTGACTGGCGTTTTTCAGAACTAAGATATTTTTTTTAAAAAAATGAAAAACCATCACTTATCAGGTGAAAACAAGGAGACATGAAGACTAAAAGCAACAGAGATTGTATCCTGGGACAGAAAAAGGACGTTGGTGGAAAATGAGTGAAATCTGACTAAAGTCTGTAGTTGAGCTAATAGCAACATACAAAGGTTCATTTCTTAGTTCTGACATACGTACCATGGTAATGTGAGATGGCAATAATATTTGCAGAAGCTGGGTAAAAGGTACATGGAAATTCTGTGTTATTGGCACCAATTTTCTATAAATCTAAAATTACTCCAAAATACAAAGTCTATTGGGGGGGGGAGATACAATGCTTTAGAAGGGCTTTGAGAGATTAATTACTCCTGGAAGGCAGTTTGGAGGAGAGAGAAATGAAAAGCAAACGAAGACACTGAAGTCAGAGGGAAACATATGCACAGAATGGTAGAAGGGCTTTGAGAGATTAATTACTCCTGGAAGGCAGTTTGGAGGAGAGAGAAATGAAAATCAAACAAAGACACTGAAGTCAGAGGGAAACATATGCACAGAATGGCAGAAAACTTATTTAGAGCACTCTGTGTTTGATATGGCAGCAGAGCATGCTGGGCCATGGGGAAAGAGGCTGGAAACCTTAAGACAAGAGCATAAGGAATCTCCTAGGTTAGGCAAAAAAGGTTAGCAAGTCAGTGAAGGGTTTAGAGCAGAGAAAGCATCAAATATGAACAAAATGTCTAGAAGTTAGGTGAGTTGGCAGACAACCAGCGAGTCACATTCAGTACAGAAATAAAAGAGTGGGGAAAACAGTAACTGAAATCAAAGGGAAGCCATCCTGTGTGGACCCCGCTCTGATGTGGCTTCTACATCGGATGGTAGACAGGAGACAATGGAGTTGCATCCCACATTTTGACTTGAAAGCAGGAAGGTGGAGGCCTTCTGGTTCTCTTTGCACACCCAGCATCTCTACTGCTCCTCCCTTCAACAGAAATAAGCAACAGAACATTGGGGGAAAGATATGGGCAACTGGGTACAACTGAGAAATGGAGTAACAAAAAAATGAAGATAAACCCATGATGACAAATTTATCACTAGATATAAAGAAGTAGAATTTGGAGGACCAGGTAAAGTCCAATCACCTAATGGAGGTCTATTAACACTTTCTGTAACTACTTTTTACATCTCACATCCCTTCTTGTTGCACTGTACCACAGGTCTCCCAACCCTACATCCTTTATAAAAAAAGTAATGAAACAAAACTGAATTCCCCATTTTTGTGCCTGTGCACAAGCTGTCTTCTCTGTCTGAGCTGCCTCTACTAAAATCGCACACCATCATTGGATACTTCATGCATATATCACTGCCCTCATGAAGCTGTCCCTGGATACACACACAGTACAAACTATTCCTCTCCTCAAGTTTCTACAATTTTCACATTTCTCCGGATAAAGGATGAAAAAGCTCACTTTCATATAGAGGTGGCAGATGAATTATAAGATGAACTCTTTGGAGGCATTTCTGGAAAAGACTTTCTTCTAATAAAGGAGAAAGCTCACAGGGAGGGCTCTGTTTTCTGCCTGCCATCCCTCCACGCTTGCTTTAGATGCTATACTAGTTTATGAATCTTGCAGGTGCTACAGCCTCCTTGGAACCTGCTATGGGTCAAATATGTCATCCCAAAATTCATGTATTAGAAACTTAATCTGCATTGTAACAGTGTTAAGAGGATGGGACATTCAATTATGGTACATGAAAGGCAGGGCCTTTAAGAAGTGATTAGGTTGTGAGGACTGTGCCCTTGTGAGTGGATTGATACATGTATGGAATGATGGGTGTGCTTCTGATGGCTTTAAAAGGAGAGCAAGAGAGGAGATTAATTCTGTCTTGCTCAGCCCATTTGCCATATGCTATCCTGCATTGCTGTGGAGAGTTCTCACACAGATGGCCCTCATCAGGTGTGTTCCCTGGACCTTGGACATCCCAGCCTCCAAATTGAAAGAAATACACTTCATTTCTTTATAAATTACCCAGTTTCAGGTATTCTGTTATAAGCAACAGAAATGGACTAATACAGAACCCCAAAGAGAAGGACAAGACAACCAGAGAGATTCCAGTCCTGCATACTGATATCTTGACCTGCAAAGTCACCAACCTCCATACTTTCTGTCTCATGACATCACTGACTTTCCGAATTGTCTAAACTGCTAGGGTGCAGGTAGAAGTATCCTAAGTAAGACACTGCTTAATATCTTTCTTTCTTTCTTTTTTTTTTTTTTTTTTTTGTCCTTTTTGAGACCGGCCGCACTGCGCTCAGCCAGTGAGCGCACTGGCCATCCCTATATAGGATCTGAACCCGCGGCGGGAGTGCTGCTGCGCTCCCAGCACTGCACTCTCCTGCGTGCGCCACGGGCTCGGCCCAATGTCTTTCTTAATTGAATTAAATGTGAGGGCTTTCTATCNTCTGAACCCGCGGCGGGAGTGCTGCTGCGCTCCCAGCACTGCACTCTCCTGCGTGCGCCACGGGCTCGGCCCAATGTCTTTCTTAATTGAATTAAATGTGAGGGCTTTCTATCATTTGAGTCGATTTTGGAGAGAAAAACCTGGCCTTCTCAATGTACCTCCATCAGAAAGAAACAGTCCCTTGGAACTCAGAATCTGTGCTTCCAGCCCTGAACTGCAAAGAACTCAGGTCAGACCCCAGAAAACAATTACTCTCTCATGTGAATTTCTAATCTGGCCCCAGAAATGCTGTCCAAGGCCAAGTCATAATCTCCTTATGACTTCATCTACTTTGAAATGTCAAGTACTGATTTTCGCCGCACTTCCCCTGAGAGGAATTAATAGTTTAATGAGGAACATGGGCCATCGTCTACATCCCAGGACTTGTGACACTTAAGAGGTTTAATCTCCACCAACCTGGAACCTACTACACATTAAACACACAGAGGTCAAATGAAATATTCTCCTCATAGTTTACAGTCCAAGAGTCAGAGCTGAGCTAATGGACCCAGAGAGAATCAACAGTTGGCAAATAGTTTTTGAGCTTCTAATGCTCAGGGACCCAGGCACCAAGGAGATGGCAGATAGTGGTGGATGAAGAGGGGGAGGAGATTTACCAAATGCTGAGCTGGAAACTATATTTCAAATCCTTTATCTTTGACGTTTCTTCTAGTTCTCACAATAATTCTGGGATTTAAGGATTAACGTACACTTTTTATTGAAAAAAACAAATTAGATAAATTAAGCAGATTGTTCAAAATCTCATCATTCAGCCAAAAGTTGGAAACAATCCAAGTGTCCATCAACAGGTAAGTGGATAAATGAAATGTAGTATATACCCATAATGGAATATGATTTAGATATAAAAAGGAATAACGTTTTGATACATGCCTCAATACAGATAAAGCTTGAAGATATCATGCTAAGAAAAAGAAGCCAGTCAAAAAAGAACAGATCGAATGATTCCATTTACATGAAATATCTTAAATAGGTAAATTCACAGGACAGAAAGTAGACTGGAGGTTATCTGGGTTGGGGGTATGGAATAGAGAGTTATTGTTTAATGGTTGCAGAGAGTTTCTGGTTGGGGTGATGAAAAAAGTTTTGGAAATATATGGTGGTGACGGTTGCACAAACTGTAGATGTGATTAATACTACTAAATTGCACATCTAAAAATGGTTAAAATGGTACCATACGACCCAGCTATCCCACTGCTGGGAATATATCCAAAGGAATGGAAATCATCAAGTCGAAGGTATACCTGTACCCCAATGTTCATCGCAGCACTCTTCACAATAGCCAAGAGCTGGAATCAGCCCAAATGTCCATCATCGGATGAGTGGATACGGAAAATGTGGTATATCTACACAATGGAATACTACTCAGCTATAAAAACGAATGAAATACTCCCATTTCCAACAACATGGATGGACCTTGAAAGAATAATATTAAGAGAAACGAGTCAGGCAG
>NW_007728015.1:172951-176567 GCF_000696425.1 Galeopterus variegatus | reverse complement strand
GATATAAAAAGGAATAACGTTTTGATACATGCCTCAATACAGATAAAGCTTGAAGATATCACGCTAAGAAAAAGAAGCCAGTCAAAAAAGAACAGATCAAATGATTCCATTTACATGAAATATCTTAAATAGGTAAATTCACAGGACAGAAAGTAGACTGGAGGTTATCCGGGTTGGGGGTATGGAATAGAGAGTTATTGTTTAATGGTTGCAGAGAGTTTCTGGTTGGGGTGATGAAAAAGTTTTGGAAATATATGGTGGTGACGGTTGCACAAGCTGTAGATGTGATTAATACTACTAAATCGCACATCTAAAAATGGTTAAAATGGGAAATTTTATGTTATATAAATTTTACCATGATAAAAAAAAATCACATTACTAATAAATGTTTTTTTTGTTTTTTTTTTTTTTTTCCCTTTTTGTCTTTTTTTTACTGACCGGTAACGGGATCGCAACCCTCGGTGTCGCGCCCTCTCCAGTGCACCACCGGGCCGGCCCACTAATAAATGTTTTGACAACAGTTTGAGACCTAGCTCTGGCTCTAAAGTCCATAATCTTTTTAGCAAATCATAAGGAGGTCCTCAAAGATTTAGTTCACTGCTTTCCAATAGGACTTTCTGCAAGAATGTATATCTGTACTGTCCAATATGGTACCACTAGCCACATAAGACCATTAAGCACTTGAAATGTGCCTACTATGACTGAGCAACTGAAATTTTAATTTTAGTTAATTTTAGCTAATTTAAACTCAAATTATAGCCACGTGTTGGATAGCACAGGTTAGGTTGAAGAGTTGAAGCACAAAAGCCTGAGGGGACATTATAACAAAACGATGACACCGTAGCAACTGAAAATATCAAAATATTTCAAATTAAGACTTCAGTATCAAAAAATATGAACCCCAAACTCCAAAGACTACCAGAACAACCCCTAACCCATCTCCTCAATTTTGGTTTACCTTTACCTCCAATCCATCCATCATGATAACAGCAGTCCTAACCATGTCATCTGCTTTCTGAAAACTCCACTAAATAGGAACCTTAAATGCATATTATTAGGTGAAAGAAGCCAATTTGAAAAGTCTACATACTTTATGAATCCAACTATATGACCTCTGGCAAAAAGCAAAATTATGCAGACAGCACAAAGATCAGTGATTGGCACAGGTTAGCAGGAATGGAGGGATAAATCGAGCACAGAGGACCTTTAGGACAATGAAACGATTCTACATGAATAATCACGGTTGATCCATATACATGAGATTCATTACACATTTGTCAAAACCCACAGAGTGTACAACACCACGAGTGAACCCTAGTGTAAACTATGAACTTTGTGTGACAATGATGTGTCAATGTTGGTTCATTGATTGTAACAAATGTACCGCTCCAGTGGGGGGATGTTGATAACGAGGGGGGGCTGTGGATGGAGGGACTGGAGTACATGGATATCTCCGTACTTTCTGCTCAATTTTGCTATGGACCTAAAACTACTCCAAAAAATAAAATTGTTTATTATAAGAACACTAGAAGTTAAACACCACTAAAACTCACTGTCCCATGGCACAGGAGTCCCCGTACTCTCCTCAGGTCTCTTTTCTCATTGCCCTCTTCCCTGTCCCACCCCTGGCCCCATTCTTGCCATATGCCAGCTCCCTAAACTCACCAGGATGCTTCGCACTGTGTAGGCTTTGCATCTGCTAATCCCTCTGGATGGAATGCTCCTCACCTTTCTACGACAGCTGCCTGGCAGACTCCCTTCTATCTTTCAAAACCTGAATTTCCCTTTTTGAATACTTTCTTGAGCCGTGAAAACTGAGTTAACTACTCCCTCTTGTGTGTACCCATGCACTGAATAAATATCACAGCTCTTATCATTGTTTTGCTCCCAATCTGTCTCTCCTGACAGTCTCTAGGTTGCTTCACAGTAGGTCTTATTCCTCCCCACTAGACCTTGCCTGATCTGGCTCCAGGCAATCTCTTAAAGCCTCATCGCTCCTCTTTCCAACCCTCCTAGAAAACACACACAGCTCCTCACCTGAAAGCCCTTCCAACATCTCTTCTTGAGGAAGTCCACTTCCCAAGGAACTCAAACTCAACCTTCAGCTCAAACCCCACATCCTAGGGAAACCCTTCCGTGAATTCCCAGCTTAAAATAAATGCTCTGGTTATAAATTCTCAAAATATTCAGTGCTTTTTCCTTTAAGGCCTTTAGTAAAAATATGTCTAAATAATTATTTATGAAAGTATCTTATTTTTATCTCCTCCTTTAGGTTATAGGCACTTTGTCCAGGTTATTTGGTTCGTCTTTTTCTTTTTTCACAGTTTTATCTATGATTCCTGCCACATCAGATGTTCTCAGTATATATTTGTTGAATAAGTGAATTAATTTCTTTATACTTCAGAGTCAAGGTGGGTGATTAATAATATTTGTTGAATAAGTGAATTAATTTCTTTATACTTCAGAGTCAAGGTGGGTGATTAATAATCATTCGTGAAATAACTGCATTTCTTTTATCTCCCAGGTGTAGGACAGTCCCTGACACACAACGAGTGAACAGCAAATTCAGTATTTGTTGAATGAACAAATGAATGAAAAGTTCAGAAATTTTTGCACAAATGAACTGCTCTGCTCCTTCATGGTAAAAACTATTCAGCCCCATATTCAGAGTTTCAGACTAAAAAGGCTACTGCAAGTACAGATAGAAATAATGCTTATGAGTATGATAACAGTTCTTTTTGTTCACCAAATATTTTCAAACATGCTATCTCACCTTACTCTTTCAGTAATGTTGCATGTTGGGTAAGACAAACCCACTTCTACAAATTGGCACTGAAGTTTGGAGAAAGGACATGAACTGCCACATGTAACATAGTGAGTTATGACCAGCCAGATGCCTTGCTGTCTGTCTCCCAGACAAAGGCACAGGATGGGAGCAGAGGCTGAGGCAGCCAGGACAGGGAAGCAAAACAAGCCCTCAGGAATCTTGGGGACCAGAGCCGGAAGGGAGAGACAGAATGGACCCTGATTACAATCTGAGGCAGATTCTTCTGCTGAAAGAGAGTTTGATTGGATTGTGCTGTGATGCCAGAGTCTGTCGGCAATCAAACACCCTCTGGCTACCTCTGGAATTGGAAAGCAGCTGGAATTGGAAAGTTGGAGGCAGAGGCCAGCCTGCAGCTGGGGGACATGCTGGGGGACATGGGAACAGCTCAGCTTCAGGCTACAGCTAAAGTGGTAGATGGCATACTTGTCCATTCACAGCACTGCTAATGAAAAACGCTTCCTCCAAAGAGCCTAGAGAAGGGGAGCAGCCTACACTGGGAAGCAGGGGACAGAGGAAAATGGGAATACCCCCTTATAATTGCAGAGTGCACAAATGGTTATGGAGAGTTATAAAATATTATCATTAGATCCTTCCCCAAACCCTACTGAAATCATTGTTATAACCCGCATTTTGTAGATGCACACATCTAGGTTGGTAGAAAGGAAATGTCTCACCTAGAGCTACAAGGTACAAGATGAGAATTCCAAGTCTGCCTGATTCTCTCTCTCTCTCTCTTTTTTTTTTTTTTTTTGTCTTTTTCTGTGTCCGGCAACGGATCGCAACCCTCAG
>NW_007728015.1:145686-172048 GCF_000696425.1 Galeopterus variegatus | reverse complement strand
GCGGGAGCGCCGCCGCGCTTCTCAAGCGGCGCACTAGCACAGTGCGCCACCGGGCCGGCCCATGATTCTCTCTCTTTCTAAGTGTCTTTTAATTATAATCCAAAGCAAGAGTCTCCAGCATAAAGTCAAAAATCTCAAAGTACTAAGAGGTGTTAGATTTTCCCAAGGAGATGAAATATGGATGTGGATTCTTCCTGGACATCTACTATATGCCAGTAGGTACTTCCTATGGGCCATCACGTATAACCTGCATGTTGAGATTATTACCCCATGTTTGATATGATGAAATTGAGTGAGGGTGTGAGAATGAAATCATTTTCTGCAAGTTGCAGGGTCAGCAGTTAATCAGACCAAACTCTTTAGATTTCACTCTGAAAATCTGAGAAGCAAAAACCGTGCATAAAGTTCCCTTACCCTCTCTCAAGCAATATGCTGGAACTGGCTCTACAATAAGACAGTGGTACCACTTCTCTTCAATCTGATTTCCAATTCTAATGGGCTTCCATGTAAAATATGGTTCCTTACAAAATGAAAAGAAAGTTGGAGTATGTCAAAAGCGATTAGGAAAGGGGCATTTAGAGAACATATGAAAGAAGGTAAAAAGTATAGATTAGAAGACCTCTCTCCATACCATCTTGGAAAAGATAAAGAAATAGATATGAAGCTTGTGCTAGAAGGGCTGACTTACCCACCAGACACAGTGTCCAGGACCCATAGAACTTAAAGGGGCCAATGGAAATATTTTAATTTTTCTTAAAACTAGAAGCAAATAAAACTGTATTTTTAGAGTGAAGAATATGTTTTAACTAATATTAATATAGCCATCTTTATAACAACACAATTGTAACCTTTATACCAACATAATTGAAATAATAAAATAATTTTAGAATGTTTTTATGGAGGAAGAGCTCACAAAGGCAAAGATGCCTAGGCTCACAAAATTTGTGTACTGGACCTGTATGCTGGCTTTGTGATGATTACCTTGGCTATTGCAGGTGCAACTTATATGAGCTAATGAGGATTTGTGGAGTTGAGGAAGAGAGTTTTGGGCTATGTTTTGATGAACTCTTGCATGGAGTTATCATGGGCACAGCAGGTTCTGAGTACTACCAAGAGAACTGGAAGTATGTGGCTAGGTACAGGTGCGTATTTCTCCTTTAGCTATGCCAAGCAGAGAAGACTAAATTAAACTTACCTTTACCATTATCATTTTCTCCATCTCAAGAATCACATTTATTATGTATCCTTGGGACCACATGAGATTAGAATTAATATCTAGTCTCTTGTTAAGCAGGTCTTCCATGCCTAGCCCAAATCCTGCCTATTATTGTTACAGTCTTTAATTTTGCTTTTTAAGAGTGAAAATCTATAAGTGCTGCTTTTCCTGGAATTGTTGTGGGGAATTCCTTGTAATAAGATCCTTCTGGAATTTTGGGTACCTAACCCTTTGGAGGGATGGACACAGTACTTGATAAGAAGTAAGAAGACAAAGACTGTAGTAACAATTCAGTCATAAATTTTTGTGACCTGCGTAAGTCACCTATCCTTTTGGGTTTTAGTTTCTCCTATCTGTAAAAGGAAAGTTGCTGGCATATGGAAAGTTGAAGGTTCTTTTACTACTGAACACATGGAATATTACAGATGGAACTCTCACAGACTCCCTTATAGTAAAGTCACTGTCATAGTGAGGATTTATTATGTGTGGAGTTTTAAAAGACTTATTCTAGTTTTCTCAAAAGCCAGGATATGCCTATTTGTTTCTGCACAGGCAGTATCACTAATAAGAATTTACAGAGGGAGAGAAAGTAAAGGTCATGCAGGTTAGGAAATACACACATTCACACACACACACACACACATCCAAGGTCACACAGCAAATCAAGGGCATTGCCAGTTTCAAGTCATGGGCACAACACAATGTTGGGGGCATTTAATGAGTTGTCACATTACGAATACCTCAGTTCTGGGGTTGCAAACTCTGCTTTTGGGCATGACAGCAGAATGGGAAAACCCATTTCCTTTCCAATCATTTGAATGAGAAAGGGCTCAACATTAAACTGGGGTCAATTGTCTTTACATCACCCTGGGCACCACTTCTAATCACAAACTTACAGACCACCAGCCTCTTGTGGCACCTATGTGGAGTGTGGAAATTATCATGTAATTTACGACAGGCAATGCCTGAAAAGTGACTTTCTCTGCATCTGTTCTCTAGTAGTCCCAAGTGCAGAGAAATACAGAAAGCTCACTGGATTACTGGAGAAATGTAATCTCCTCAAGTTGCATCCAACTGTTCAATAGCTTCCCTCCAAATGACTCAAACAGATCTTCTTTCTCTGCTTCTCTCATCCTGCCATGCCTCTCCCCGTCCCTGCTGTTTGAAGTTCTAGCCATACTTCAAAACTTCCCCTCATAAGTCCCACATTTCTGCAAAAGGCCTGCCCAACTGAACTCACCTCTCACTACCCTCTTCCTGGAATATCAGTCTCCATCATGTATGAATCGGGGAGGGGAAAGTTAGCATAGTTTGAATGTTACCCAAATAAAATGACTTTATGAGTCAATCTCAAATCGGGGTGCACCCTCACATCTCTCAGAGCCCTTTTCTCTGCAAAACAGACATAAGTTCAATAAAAAAAAAAAACATTGGCTAATGCAATGAGTAGCAAGCTTGTATTCTTGACAATTTCATTCCAGTTCCACCACTTTTTCATTCTGTGATTTGGGGCAAGTCCCTCCACACCTCTGAGCCTCAGATTCCCCATCTGTAAATTGGGAAGAATGTAGCTAAACCTTAATGGGTTGTTTTTGAGAATTAAAGAAAGCAAAAAATGATAATAGGCATGATATGAAATCCAAATTCGAGGATGGATATTATTATTACTCCAATAGTAACAACTGATGTGTTAAAAAAAAAAAAAGTAACAAATAAACTTGACATTTTCCCCCCTTTTTATTGACTTAAGACAGATACCCTCTTCAAGATTTATCTGCTCTATGCTTGGATAAGGGTTTAGTCATTCAATTATGAACTAGAAGACATTACTAAGCATCTTTTATGTTCCCATCTAGGCTCCTTCCATAGAGAAATGGCCATCAAAATAAGATGCAAAGAATTAGCCTCTGTGCCTTAATTTTGTTGCATCAAATGGTTCTTAAAAGCTGTGGGTCCCCATTTGGAGTATAGGGATTCTTTTGATCATCAGCCAGCACAGTATCGATATGAAATCAGTATTTGTGAAATTACTACATTGATATTTAAGAGGAGATTCTAGTATTATAACACAGATTTAGTCGGGGTTCTCTAATGATGACATTTTAACTTGAAAGGAGAATAAACGAACTTAAATCCTAAACTATCAAAGGCAAAGGGGAGGAGTCAGGGATTGCCGAGCCATTTGTGACTTGGCCACTCAGTCTTGGTGTGAGCCTGTATCAGTGACTTTACTTTTCTGAGCCTCAGCTTCCCTGCAAATGGGGAAGGAAAGGTTCAATGACTATATCAAGCAAGAACAACTTAATAAAGAAAAAAACATAGAGGCAAGAGTTAAGAAGTCAAATAAAGATGAACATCAGCCTTTCTCAGCAGGAATAAGCTAAGGATAAGAAAAAGTAAATGCAAACCCATTGGCTTTGACTGGTTGCTAAACATAAAGCAGAAGAAATCAATGAAGGTCTAATTGACTCTTTGACCCCCAGGACCTGTGGGTAGCTGTCTAGCACTCAGAGATCTTTGGATTATACTATGAGGGTAGGGCAATCTTGATTTTACTCCTTCACAAATCTGTCAAATATTTACTGAGTATGTTTGGCTCTGTGCTAGGCATACTTACTGGAAAACTAAGTGTAAACAAGAAAGTCACAATCCCTGCTCTTATAGAAATTATGGTCTAGTGAGTAAGACAGACAATTAAACAAGAAATGAGAGTTAAGTGTAATATGAGAATCAGGAAAGAGTCCAGGGAAAATGGGATTATACAACAGCAGGTGTCTACCATAACTTGTAGTCAGAGAGTTTCTCCCATTTGAATGTTACATAATGTGAGAAGTGAAGGATGAACTGAAGGTAGCCAGGCAAAGAAGAGTGGGAACTATACCAAAGAAAGGAAAGGGCAAGTGTGCTGGGGACATAGAGAGGAACAGGAGATCATTCCTGTACTCATGGAGCTGCCAGTCTAATGGGGAGAGAGCGGAGCAAACAGGCATTCCAATACAGTTTTGTATGAGCTGTATGGATTACCAGAATCGAATGAGGCCTCTTCCCACTCCCATGACTCCACAGGGGACATGGTATGGTCTGAGGGTCACTGGAAGCAAGCAGCCAACCTGATTTCAAAGCCTGGCTTCATTGGTGGCCCTCCATGTGACCACGGACAGTCCCTTCCCCTCTGCCCTCACTTTCCCCATCTGTAAAACAAGAGGGTTATGTTAGATAATCGCACATTTATGCTTTTCTACTCTGAAAATTCTGTACTGTAGAATGACATAGCACTTCTCAGGATTCCTTCTTTACTTCTAATAGAAACACACTTTTTTTCCTTCCACATTATGCCCCTTTATGTAGAATGGGTGACATTATTTATTTCTCATATCCTCAGGCCTTAAATCCCCGAATTATTCTAAATCTTGCCCAGACCTGACATCACAGATAAATTCTCAGTCTCAGGGGGATGGAGATAAATGGGGGCTACCACTCCTGTGACCTCCATCAGGGATTTGGCTCCGACGCTCTATGCAAGGAAAATGTTGCATCAAGTCAGGCTGGAGGGGGAAGGAGAACATAAAAAAAGACAGACATATAAAGCTGGGCATTCGTGAACAGGCAGAAGAAGCAGCTGCCCCCTGGATGGACCTCAAAGACCCACAGCAGATCAAGGAGATTTAATGTTGGGTCTTCGTTTCTTATTTTCAAAAAGAAATGAGTTTCAGCGTAAGTGGGAGGCAGCCAGGCACACCAGATTGCTCGCATGCAGGGGGTCATGGAGAGCCGAGTTGCAGGTCTAGCTCTGCATCCCTTATGGTCTGTGTAACCTGGGCCAGTCATTTCATTGTCTCTGAGACTCTGTTCCTTAGGTATAAAAAGTGAAGACAACATCACCTCCTCAAGAAGTTACTGTAAGGATAAAATAAACCTGCACAGGTGGAAATGCCTGGCACAGGCTCAGGTCACATAGAGTATTTAGTGAAAAATAGACACAGCTAAATCGGGGTGGGGGCCCTGTAGACAGTTGGCTAGAAATGCCTATGGCTCTCAGCTCCCTGGTGCCAGCTACCTCACATGGGGCAGTTCCTTAGACCCCAAATAGGGAAAAGACAACATATAGTGTAGTGTAAAGCATATGGACATTGGAGTCTCTTGGGTATAAATTTTAGCTCTACCAGTCTCTAAGACTCACCTAACCTCTCTGATCCTCAGATTCCCCATCTGTAAAAAATAGTACCTATTTAAGGTTGTTTTGAGGATTAAAAAATATACTTTGCACATCAAGTACCTAATATGACACCTGGCACGNGGACATGTGCACAGTCAGTGACAGCTAGCTAAGATTCACGATCTCTGTCTCATCCCCAAACCATTTTCTGTGGTGCTCTCTGCCCCAGGAAGCTGACTTCTATAGACTATGTATGTCACCCAGGCTCTCTTGCCTTTTGCTTCCAGTCGGGTTCTGCTAAGAGAGGCACTGGCAGATCAGTGGGCGGTAGGGGAGAGAGAGGTCAGTGTATCATTATCCTCACTCCATCCCTGTTGACCTGTGGTCTCAACAGTGGGTGGGGTTCCCTATGGCCAGTCCCCATAAGGGGGCCCTTGTTTTTGGCATCACTGCTCCACTCCTGGCTCGTGAGAGTGTCAAGAGCTTTCTCTTATAATGAGGGCTTCTGACTCCTTTTCATCATGTGTGATTGCAGACAGCTTTTAAGTCTCACCCCTTCTCTCCCCACTGTGCCCCCTATCTGGGCAAGCTGACAAGAATGCTTGGATCCTTCCTCCTTTTGGCACTGGCTGCAGGTTCAAATCACGCAAGATCCTGCCTGGGGGTGGGAACGCTCACTCCAGCCCCACCCCTGGACCTCAATAAGAAAAAACCCAAATCAGTCTCTTTTGCTGGCTTTCTAGCCACGGTGGACGTGCATGAGATGACTGCCCTGTTTTCCCCAAAGACTTCAATTATGCGAGTAATAAACCTCTTCATGCCCTCTTGGTGTGTGTAGCATCATCAGTGTCAACATACAAACCAAATTTGGAGCAGGATCCCACCTGCTATCACGGGGTGACCAAAATAATCCTGCTGAAAGCCTGCAATGCCTCGTCGCCCCTGGCTGGTTCCCTTAGACCCATCCATGCCCTTCACTAAACTCTCCACTGTTACCTCGCCTGAATGTGTTCAGAATGGAGTCATCTGTTTCCTGCCAGGGCATTGACTAACGTAGCACCAAAGGCCCATGTGCACGCTGCTCCATAAAGCATCTGTTAGTCACCTCCTTGCACGAGCTACACCATGTCCGTGGGCAATGGGTAGTGGAGGATAGCTTCACAGTAAGAGAAATTAAACAAATACTATACACACGTTATCTCATTTCATTCTCTCAAGAGTCCTGCAAAATTGGCACCACTAGTCCCATTCTGAAAGTAAACCAAAGTGCAGAAGAAATGAGAAAATTGTTAGAGGTAGAAGGGAGACAGGAATCTAGGACTAACCCCAACCTCTTGCCTCTCTTTGTGAAGACAAAGGCACCAATGATTGCCATACAGGGCAGAACATGTATGAGATGCATGGACAGCATGCTGTGAAAGATCAGCGCACAATGAATTCAGCCAGGAGAGTCCATTGTTGTTGGTTATGGTCAAGGGTCTGAGAGAAGGCAGCACATATAACACGTCTGAGAGTATGGGAAGGATTTGAAGATTTGGAGATAGGGAGGAGAAAAAAGGACATAGGGCTACATAAAGATTGTCTGTTAGCAGCACTGGGGACAACATGTGGCAATGTGGGACTGGGAGACTGAATCTTGGCATTAATGGTCTTGCAGGTCCTTGGCCATCAGCTCCTATTTAATGCAGCCTTACCTCATCCAGTTATGAATATACCTTTCCCCTAACTCACTAGGATTATGTGGTGCATATTGCTTCTTCATGGAATCTCAGTTTTTTTCATCTACAAAAGATGAGCTGTTTTGTTTTGTATCCATCTGTTTAAACATGGATTAAGTCCATTCGTAGCGTGACAGCGGTAATGGACCCTAAGAGTTAACACTCTGTCTCATGTTCACAGTAACTTATGTGTCATCTTACCTTCCAGCCCCACTAGCTTTTAAGCCCTGTGATGGAAGACATGACCAATATATGTTTCCTCTTTAAGTCTCTACAGTACCTACTACAGCGTAGGAATCCAATAAATATTTTCAGAAGAGTAAATTAATGTAGTTCAGCTTCCTCCTCTGATAACTTAGAAAATCAAAGACCAGTGAGATAGTGACTTGTCCAAGATCTTGCCCAAGCAGATTAATGGTTCCCTTTGAGCATCAGTAAAGACCCACTCTTCGAACTCATCCCCCTGGGCTTGCTTTTCAGGCACTGGGCTACAGTTTGCCAAACCCCATGTTTGTCAACACAGGTGTGAGGTTAAAACAAGAAATGGTCCAAGTGGGTCCTTATTTCTGTGAGCAAAGAAAAATATGAGCTTTTTGAACTTGCCTGAATTCTCTGACAAGTTTAATCAAGTATGAAATAAAAGGTGGGCATGATTTACTTAGTTTTCCCAAATGCTACTGATGAGGAACCTCGTGAAAGACTGCAGAGGCAGACAAACAACTGGGGATGGGGTTTAAAATGTGGTTGCAGAACAGGAGGCAGTTGAGCCTCAGGAAACAAAGGTCTGGCAGCTCCAAAAAAGAAAAGATACCAGTTGAGTAACACCAAGAAAAGTGCCCTACACTTCCAGAAGTAGCTGGGTTTAAACTTGGGTTATCAATTGTATCAGGAACTCCCCGAGGAACCTCGTGAAAGACTGCAGAGGCAGACAAACAACTGGGGATGGGGTTTAAAATGTGGTTGCAGAACAGAAGGCAGTTGAGCCTCAGGAAACAAAGGTCTGGCAGCTTCAAAAAAGAAAAGATACCAGTTGAGTAACACCAAGAAAAGCGCCCTACACTTCCAGAAGTAGCTGGGTTTAAACTTGGGTTATCAATTGTATCAGGAACTCCCAGCCTCCACACTGCATTCTCAAGGATCCTATAAAAGAGCCACAATAAATAAGAAAGCAGGATTTGCTGTTCTCTCCCTACTTCTGTCAGCCTCCACACTGCATCCTCAAGGATCCTATAAAAGAGCCACAATAAATAAGAAAGCAGGATTTGCTGTTCTCTCCCTACTTCTGTCTCAGCATTGTACCTATATTAGCATTAGTTAGAGCATTCTTCAGTAACAACTCCCAAACCTCAGGGGCTTAAACAATACTGGGTAAAGTTTCGCTCATGCTCTACGTTCATCCCAGATTGGCAAGGGTCCTCTACTCATTATCGTCTTTCAATGACCCAGGCAGATGCAGCACCAAACCAGCCCAAACATTGCCAGACTCCATGCAAGAGAGAAAAAGAGAGCTCTGGAGAGTCTTCCCCCATTAGTCAAGGCTCTGGCCCATGAGTGGCACTCACCACTTCCACTCACAACTTAGTTAATTACTTGAGACATCCAACTAGAAATGGGCCAAAAAGGACAAACCTAGCATGTACCCAGAAAGAGAGGAATTAGAAATCTTTGACCAAAGAGTATTAGCAGATTGGTTAATAGATTCTCCCAGGAAAGCCTGCCTGTTCTGATGATGCAAGGAGGCCAGCGAGACCCCGAGGGTAGCTGAGGGTAGGTAGTTGAGGGTAAAGGCAGCTTGTATTGGTCAGTGGAAAGCACTGAGCTAGGAGTTTGGAGGTATCTTTGGCAGCCTACGCCCCTTCCTGCTGTGTGATGCTCCAGGCTCTTTCCAAGACACGGATTCACCTTTGCAGAGTGTGACAAGTTAATACAGCATTCTGTTTGCTCTGTGCACCTGACACATTACATAACTTAGCGCCATTCTGCAGTTATCCGAGGCCTCTGCTCATTCCCATCGTAAACTCCTTCAGGGTAGAGGCTTTGTCTTATTCATCTTGCAAAACCTAGCACAGTTCTTTACATACTGGAGGCGCTCACCACGTGTTTATTTAATAAATGCGCAGATTAAATTTTCCGAAACAGATGCCTTCCAGGAGTCAGCCTTGCCAGCTCAGTAGATGTCCTAATTAATACATACAGTAACAACACTGGTAATGTCAGTAATCAGCTGATAATATTAATGATAAATTGTACTAATAAAAATAATATGGATGGAGCACTTTCCAATTTACAGGTCCTTTCACCTTTATTCTTTCTTTGGATACTCTCATTAACCCTGTGTGGGAAGCAGAGCAGAGATTGGCATCCCCATTTTATAGAGGAGGGATGTGAAGTCACAGGAGGTAAGAGAACTTTCCCCAAGGCCACACAGCTAGTGTGATAAAAATTTAACTCTTTTTGCTCCTTGACCATGCCATGATCTTTCCATAAGAATTCCCCTCCTCTTCCTAATCCCTCCCACAACACAGAAACAAGCCCTTATTGTAATATGTGGACCCAATCTTTCCCTGTGTCTTCCCAGTTAGACTCCTGAACCACCCTCATGACCTCAACTTTTGTGTCTGAGCTCCCTGCACCCACCACGACCACGGCCACCCACTTTGCTGCCTTGCTCCAGCACCTCCAGCTCTCCATGAACACCTGCTCTGAACCACAAATAGCATCCACAGCCCTCAGTGAGTTCTGTAATTAGTGAGGATGTTTTCAGAGCAGAATGGAGGCTGTCTTACGTGGGCTCACTACTTCTTCGTTTTGTGTATTGTTTTGTAGCAACGACAATAAATGAGAGTGAACAACAACAAAAACAATGCATATTACACAGGCTTCCCTCAGCGACTTCCTGTAACAGCAAGGCCACCCATCTCACAGATGATGAAAGTGAGGTCTACAGCGAGTGACAGAAAAGGCATACCAGCCACCGGGGGAGAGCAGAATCTCTGGCTCTGCCACGTAATACTCTGTGACCTTTTGCTATTCACTAACACTTCTAAGTCTAAAATTTGTTCTCTGTAAAGTAGGGACATTTGTACAATCTTCTTAGGATCATTGTCCAGATCAATGAGAGAGTATACGTGAAGCTTTTGCAGAAGTCCCTGCTCATGAGAAGGATTACGTCCTTCACGTCTGCCTTCCCTCTGGATGGTAAGCTCCTGAAGGCTGAGTTGTTCTCCGGCTGCTTACAGCTGATCCTCAGAGTCTAACACAGTGCCTGGGCTATGGCCAATGCTTTACAAACTCTTGCAATTACCATATGACTTGGCCGAGTTTGCAGAGACACTTAATTTATCTATAAAATCAACAAGGCTCTTTCTTCTCAAATATAAGGAACACATCTGGCTCTCATCCAGTGTAATCTTTAGCTTCAGTCAGAATCACAGGAGTTTTGAGGCAGGAGGGACTTTCGGTCAGCCCTGTCCACTTGCAAGTTACCTCTGTAACACCCCGTCTTATTTTCATACATCAAGCTCTGTGTAATATTCCCCTCCAACAGTACTCAGTGTGTGCCTTTTAACAAACGACTTCTATTTGTAGTTCTTCAGGTTCTCGCTTGTAAGCAAAATACAATCCCAAGTGAGGGTGAGTGGAAAATGGCTTTACTATAGCTAAGGAACTGCAAGTGAGTGTGTCTGAAGCAGCAACTGAGGATAAAGGCATTCACAAAACTCGTGTAATATTTATGGAGCAATTCTTCATTGACCTTGGAAAAGCACCATAGTTGACAAGACTAGGCTTGAGAGATCTAGAATTCTTATCAAATACGGTGTTCTAGAAAAGACACCATAAGTGCACGTGTGTGCACAGACACAAACACACACACATTCACAGTTGAATCTCCTACTCAATACAAACTACAGAAGGCGTCCATTGAAACAAAAACAAAACAAGAGTGTTCAGGAAACACTGCTGCAGTATTGGGAACTGGTGAAAAACATTCCAGTACATGTTTTCCATTATGGAACCTGCACCTCATTCTAAAGTTTAAAGAACAAACTAATCTCTGTGTTTGGGGAGGGTAAGCATAGGGTTGTACTTGTATCTCTCTTCTTAATTTCCCCAATGTGTGTAACAGATAAGTTTTTCAGATTATCACTGTGGAAAGAACACAAAACATGGGAGATAGTACCCTAACCCAGTACTGAAAGGTGGAGGTGAACAACTCTCTCTTTTTTTATACTACTCCATAGAACTGCCTTGGTTTCCAGGGGACCAGAATAATGATTGTCATGTGCTGTTTAAGAGAACTGATCTGAAAACCTTGTATATAAAAATAACACACATTTTAACATCTTGATTTATAAATACAAATCTCATTATCACAAAGCCACAGTTGGCCAAGTCCCCACTGACGCAGGATTACCGTGCATTTAACACAGTAGGAACAGTAATCATTTGTAGGCTTAAGAAATGCCCTGGACCTTGATTGCAGGTGTCGGCACAGAATAGTTGTGCTTGAACTTGGGTCAAGTAAAATGGGACAAATTCATATAAATCATCATTTACTTAAGGGGATCTAAAGTGCTATTAACGAAGACAGAAAATCTTACAACAAACACAAGATAATACTTGCCAACAGAAGTAGAGGCCAGTCTGGATTAATAAATTCTCTAAGTGTTCTTTTCTGCCATGGCTATTTTTTTTTCTTTTTGGTTTGTTTTTTGGGTTTTTTTTTAATTCAATTTAATTTTATCAATATACAATGTGGTTGATTATTGTGGCTCATTATCAAAACCTCCCTCCCCCTCCCACTCCCTCCCAGCAACCTCATATCTGTTTGCTTGTCATAACAACTTCAAGGAATTGTAATTGTTGTGTCTTCTTCTCTCCCCTCACCCAGTTTATTTGTGTATTTATTTATTTATTTATTTATTTATTTACTTATTTATTTTTAGCTCCAACAAATAAGTGAGAACATGTGGTATTTCTCTTTCTGTGTATGGCTATTTGTTAAAACTGGAAGAGTGCTATTCAAACGTAAAACTTCTACTTATTGTTAATANCTGTTTGCTTGTCATAACAACTTCAAGGAATTGTAATTGTTGTGTCTTCTTCTCTCCCCTCGCCCAGTTTATTTGTGTATTTATTTATTTATTTATTTATTTATTTATTTACTTATTTATTTTTAGCTCCAACAAATAAGTGAGAACATGTGGTATTTCTCTTTCTGTGTACGGCTATTTGTTAAAACTGGAAGAGTGCTATTCAAACGTAAAACTTCTACTTATTGTTAATAACTTTATTTTATTTTTCTAGGCACCAGTGATCCTGATTGCTCTTGGAACCTCTTGGGGAATGAGTCTCTATGTAACATGATTATAATGATTCATTATGTTTGTGTAGGGTTTTATAGCTTAGAAAGCACTTTCTCATCCATTATTAATATTATCATTATTAATAATAATGGCTACCATTTATTGTGTGCTTTTTAGGGGCCAGGCACTGTTCAGTGAACAGTAAACACAATATCTCTAATCTTTACAATAACTCTGCAAGGAAGTTATAACATCTGTACAATACAGTGGAAAACTGAGGCTCTTAGATGTCAAATAACCTACCTAAGATCACATAGTTCCTGCCTGACCCCAAGATCCAGACTATTTTTGCCCTATGACATTTTATGTGACATTAAAATGACCTGTTTCCTATCCATTATCTATCATTCCTTTAGACTAAACACTATTTGAAGGCAGGAAATATATCCTATTCAGAGCTGTAATCCTACTACCAAGCACAGTATCTGGAACACTATAGGCACTTGATAAATATTTGCTAAAAGAATGAATGAACAGATGAGCAACTGAGTGAATTCTTATGTCTCTTCTGAGGCAAGGAGAGTACTTGGTATTTTCCCTGCTAACAAACTGCGATGCAGAAGCTCTAAAAAGAGAAGCAACTTCCCCAAAGGTACAAAGCTGTTAAATGCTAGAGACAGGACCCCATCCTGGTCCTCCTGACTTCTGGTCTTATTGGCCATCCATGGACCTACGCTGGCTCTTTATTGTATCAAAAACATGCACATTTGCTGTGTCATGGTACATGGGTTGACAAGTGGTGAACAGGAACCACAGGTTAGTTCACAGTCCAAGAATATTGCCCACCTTCCTCCACACTCCACCCTTGTATCAGACCACCTTGGAAGCCCATCAATAATTGTGAGTATGAGTGTAGGCTTCTACTCGGGGGCAGATGAGGGTGGGTGGTAGATGAAGAACTGACAATTCAGGCAACCAAATTCAATTTGAAGGAACTTGGTACAGTGCTTTCTATTAACAATGCTCTAAGAAAAATATAATTCCCAGGACTAAAGAAGGAAAGGGGGGAGGGGGAAAGAAAAACAACTTTTCATCATGTGCAGCCAATGCAAAGTAAATCAATCACACTTTTTCTCCCCAACCCCAGCAATGCCTCAGGGAACACCAATGAACACCCAATGCACACGGCCTCGGAGCTATGGTTGGAAGAGAGAAGAATCAGGACAAGCAATAGCTGACCCAGAAAGGTTATCTACATTCCAGCCATCTTCAATCATCCAAAGAAACTTAACAGTGTAGAAAGCACTTCACCTGTATTCGGTCATTTGATACTTGCGAAAACTTTTTTAAGTAGGTACTTGGGCCTGGGCAGTGAGCTCAGTTGGTCAGAGTGCAGTGGTGTTTACACCAAGGTCATGGGTTCAGGTCCCCATACCATCCAGCCACTGAAAAAATAAATAAATAAAAGAAGTAGGTACTATTATCATTCCTATTTTGTAAACGAGAAGCTGGATCAGAGTAATTCAGCAACCTGCTCAAGATCAGACAGCTAAATAAGCAGCCAGGATTTGAATGAACCTAGGTCCCTTTAACTCCCACAGGCCAAACACTCAAGTTGTACATTATCAAATGCCCTGTACGTTCCGAGGGAGAGCCAATGCTACACTCAGCTGGGTGCTTTCACACACACAACTGGGAGTTTTTCATTCCAATTCAAGCTCATTTCCACACACGAACTAAAATGACCTACCCATTTTTCATATGGTAACATCACTCCTGCCTCACTCTCTCACCCAAGCAAAACTTGAACAAAAAGAGCAATGCCTTAAATTCCCTTAGTGCTATTCCTGCAAAAGTGTCCTCTAACCTGCAGACAGCCAGTTGGGGAACAAAATTTCCAAGGAAATTAAAAACACGAACTCAGGAGCCAGACAACGTGAGTTTGAATCCCAGCTTCACCCTGAATAGGTATGTGACCTTGAGCAAGTCTCAGAATCTCATTTTGCCCCAATTTCTTGGTCTGCAGAGTCAGGGCAGCAGTTGCACCTCATCTCACAGGGTTGTTGTGAGGATGAAATGCGATAATACCTGAGGCAGTTAGACGGTGTCTGGAAGATGGAAATCATTTCATACAATTTTGTTATTGTCGTTGCTAGATGTCAAAGCCCAGTGGATCATCAGTGGATTTAGGATGCTAAATCGAGGAGGCTCCTGCAGAGTCACTCAGTCTAATTTTCTTACTCTACATTGGAGTAAACTGAGAGCAAGTGAGCAGTCTTCTATGCTCAGATGGGGGTCTTCCACCACCATTACACACCCTTCTCAAAGTCTTGCATTCTCATAGGACTGTTCATCTACAAAGAGCTCCCCTTCTCTCACTTGGCAGAGGTGGTAGGCTGCTCCTGACGGAGCAAGGGTTTCAGGAAATCCTTAATGCTACTTAGCAAAGTAGCTACCCATATTTTCTGCGTCTCGTTGACCATCCTTAATTCAGAAGCTGCACAATGCCAGACTGCAGTCTCCAGGGCCAGTGTGGGCATATTAACATCCAGCCAATGCAATGATTCAAGGGCTGATTATATCCTTGGTGGATCAGACGTGTGTGCGGATCTTCTTTTCTCTTTCAGATGCCCTCTGGTCATGTCATGGCTCATTGACTCTTCCCCCGGGGGTGAGGAGGGAAGAGAAGAGTCTGAGATGCTGATCAGCCAGACACTGGTCCTAATAGGAGCATGGGGGAAGGGGAGAAGCTAGTCAATGGTTACAAAGCTACAGTTAGATAGGAATAAGTTATGGTGCTCTATTGCACACTCGGGTGACTATAATTAACAATAATATATTGTATATTTCAAAATAGCTGGAAGAGAGGATTTTGAATGTTCTTGCCACAAAGAAATGATAAATGTTTGAGGTGATGGATTTGCTAATTACCCTGATTCGATCTTTACATATTTTATATATGTATCAAAACATCATATTGTACCCCATAAATGTGTACAATTACTGTGTCAATTAAAATCAAAACTTAAAAAAAAAAAAAAAAAAAAAAACACTAGTACTAGTTAGCAAGACTTACCAAGACTTCCTTGTGATAGCTAGATCTGCAAACCTGGACCTCCTACATATGGAAATTTGAGAGTTGAGAGCTGTCTCCATAGTCACAAGACAGGATCCTGGATTTTGAGGGGTCAAATCCTACTGCTGCAACTTCCTAGCTATGAGTATTCAGGCAGCTCACTTCATCTCATCCAGGCTCAGTTTCTTCCTCTAAACTGGGAAGAATAACTGTGCTTACTTCAAACGGTGTGAGAATTAAATGAGACAATGAATATAAACCATATGGCATAATGCCTATCATACAGTAGGTATAGAATAAGTGGTGAATTAATTTTGTCTATTCCTAAAAATATTTTTAAAACTATGTTCTGGCTAATGTGTGCTCCAAATCCTCAGGTGTTGCAGCTCACCATTTCTTCCCTGCTGACCCCTGGCTGGTGTCAGCTACATGGAGGAATCCTTTGCAAATTCATCAAACAGGTTCTTCTTTGCAAGCACACTGGAAGGAAGAAGCATTAAAAAAAAAAAAAAAAACTTGGATCTCGAACCAGAATATTTCCACTTGATTCCTGTGGTTCTAGCACTTCTTAGTTGTAGCATTCTGTCTGGCAAGTCACTGAACTTCTCTGAGACTCAGTTTCTTCATTTCTACATTTGTGGTAAAGGTATTCCCTGAAAGAGAGTGTGGGGAAAGGCAACAGACATATTTTTGATGCTGTCATTGGCCCTGTTATTTTATTGATAGTGGCGGAACATAATCATCATTACTGAGTGCTAAGTATGGACCACACACTTAAAATTCACCTAACTTTATGCCCAAACTGAAAAGTTTATGTTAATCATTCCATTTACAGATGCACAAAGGCGGAACATAATCATCATTACTGAGTGCTAAGTATGGACCACACACTTAAAATTCACCTAATTTTATGCCCAAACTGAAAAGTTTATGTTAATCATTCCATTTACAGATGCACAAATGATGGCTTACAAACTGTTTAAAATCACTTTTATAGCTTTTTGTGCTGCCCATTTGCTCAAATTCTATAAGTTTTGCTTGTGTTCCCTTGTTTACTAGAGTAATCTTTAACATTTTCTTGTTATATGAGCACATGTTCACCTATGGGAGGTGCTCAAACCAAGGACAGGGTTATCTTCATTTCAGCAACCTTGGTATCTTACACAAGGTACCTTGAATTTAATAGATATCAGTACTACTGTCCACTGCAGTGAAAAAATTTCAGGTCACACTAGGGGATGCACATGTGTCCTCACAGTGTTTAGAGCATCCTTTCAGAAAGGCCTCTTTTGAATATGATTACAGAGATACTGAGACTGTCAAGAGTTCTTAGAAGGAATTCAAGTGGGGAATCAGACAGCAAACTGGAACATATTCCTGCCTGCATAATGAGGAAGAAAGGAAATTAATGATGACTCGAAGGTGGCAAGGATCCTGAACTCATCTTTGATGATCTGTCTTTTGCCAGAAAAAGAAAAAAAAAAATTGAAAAGAAAAAAGAAGAAATGTGGACAATTAGGAAGTAATTAAGATCTCACAGAAGCAGATATGACAGAAAGATGTTAAGGGAATACTTAGCAATTTGGGGGAGAACACAAATCAGCAGGTTGGACAGCATGTATCCTGAGGTGTTCCAGGCAAGAGCTAATATAGTTACTGAAGCACTTACAAGTATTTCTGAAAAGTCACGGAAGAACAGAAGCAGAACATACACTTACATTTTTTAAAACATCAAATGGCATATTGATCTTTTAGACAGGAGGGTAAAAGACATGAAATAAGAGTTGTAAGAACTAAGAGAGAGGGAAAATACTTTCAACTGCTATGTGTCAGGCATTTTCAGATAGAGCATCCCATTCTATCATCCCCTCACAAGCCAGGCCTGGATTCTTCTCATTTTCCTGTCTAGGAAGCAGGTCTCAGGATGGAGAAGCAAATTGTCCAAGGACTGCCACTAATGATTGTCCGAGCTGGGATTCAATCCAGTCTGCCTCATGCTGCCAAGCCCCACGTCTTACCATTTTTTATTGCTCTTCTACAACAGGGATTAACAAACTGGACACAACCCAGAAAAACAAAGGAATTATGAGGCTGCATCAGACCAGGGTTATAAAACAAACAAACAAACAAACAAAAAACTGCACAGATCACAGCCTGCAAACATGATAGCTTTTCAATAGAATTATAAAGACAGTGGATGAAAAGATCACAAGATGACTTAATCTGGACCACAATAACTCAAAAACGTTTCTCGCAAAATTAATTCAAATGGATTGGGAGAGGCTGCCTAGCTATAAGTCTGGAAAGTTAGCTCAAAGGTAATAAACAAAGAATAATAGTGGAAATAATTCAGATACAAGAGAAGACACCAAGTCTGGTAGAGCTTGAGGCCCCTCACAATGTCATTTTATTAATCCTCCTGGCTAATTGACAATGAAGACAACTGGACTAAAGAACTGGGCAGAGTAGAGTCCTGTTGAATGAAGCCTCATTTTGAGGTCTGGGGTTATTAGAAGTAAGGTACAGACTAGGACTAGTTTCTCACCATGAGCACCTACTAAAGGTAAAGAGGAGCTGGCTTGAACTCCTACTACGGAGTTCAACTCCTAGCCTGGCTTTCTGGACAAACCAAATACCATCAACCCAGATTGAAGACCCACCATGTCAGGTCCTGCCTAATCTCTGTCATTCCCATCCTGCCCTTTCCGATTGACCCAGCCAGCAGGCTCATCTTTAGAACCAATCTTTCCTTCTCTGGACCTCCCTAGTCCCAATTCCTTATCTAGACTACCCTCTAAGATCTGGGTTTTGCTTTTGTAATAGTAGACTATACTCTCTTCCATTACAGTTCAGTTTATACAACTAATATTTCCATGCACACCTATGTGCCATGTGCTGTGTTAGGTCCTAAGGATAGAGAGATGGACAAAGCTAGGGTCCTTGCCTTGCCCCTAGAGCTCAGTCTAGAGAGGGATGTCTGGGCCAGAATTGCACAGTATATTCATTTAATATTGCTTGAATGTATATATGGAAGATCAACATCTTTCATGGTGGTTTAGGTATATTCTCCAAGAGTCACAGAGTTAGCAGATACCAGAGCTGGCAATCAAAACAGTGTCTCTCTGCTACAAAAGCCCATGTTTTCTCTGCTTAACTAATAAGTTCACCAAAGTCTTCCAACGACTGATGATTCTCCAAGAGTCACAGAGTTAGCAGATACCAGAGCTGGCAATCAAAACAGTGTCTCTCTGGTACAAAAGCCCATGTTTTCTCTGCTTAACTAATAAGTTCACCAAAGTCTTCCAACGACTGATTTCTGTGCCATGAGTTCACAGCCACAGGTCAAGAAAAATAATAACTTTTATGACTGAGCATCTATTTTGTGCCAGATGTTTAGTTTAACACGTGATTTTATGCCATCTTCATAAATCCTATTAAAGAGTCATTATTAACCCCATATTGCACATGAGGAAATGGAGGCTCAAACAGGCAAAACATCACAGCTTATAAGTAGAAAAGCAAGATGTTCATGCTCCAGTCTGAGTGTCCTGCAGACATTGAGAAGCCTACCATCTAGCGAGGATGTGTTTGAGTTTCCTATGGCTGCTGCAATTACCACAAACTTAGTGGCATGAAAAAACAATGCAAATTTATTATCTTACACTCCTGGTGGGCAAAAACCCAACATGGGTTTTACTGGGCCAAAATCAATGTATCAGTAGGGCTGCATTCTTTTCTGGAGTTATAGGGGAGAATCCATTTCTTTGCCTTTTCCAGCTTCTAGAATTTCATTCTTTGGCTCCTGGAGCCTTCCTCCTTCTTCAAAGTACACAGAATAGCATCTTTAAGTCTTTCTTTGCCCCCATCTTCACATCTTCTCTGAGCCTAAGCCTACTCCTGACTCTTATAAGGACCCTTGTGATTACACTGGGGCACCTGAATAATCCAAGATAATCTTTCCAACTCAAGACCCTTAACTTAATCACAGCTCCAAAGTCCCTTTTGCCATATGCCATTGAATATTCACAAGTTACTAGATTAGGAACATGGACATTTTGGGCAGAGTGGGGCACTGTTCAGCCTACCACCAGATGAAGGAATCATACTTAATTATTGCAGAAACCATAACTAATGTGCCCATTTTCCTAAAGAAGACGCTTAAGTTCACAGAAGGAAAGGGAGTGTTTGGGGAGATGTGTATAAGCAGCAAAGAGGAATCTGACCCCAAATCAGCATATCTTCAAAGTCCATTTTCCCCACTGACCACAGCACATAGCCTCCAGGAAAGTGTCACAGAGAGATAAACCATTTGGCACATCAAATGCATAAGCAGCCAAATCAAAATGAATAATCCTCAGGGTCCGTTTCAAGACAGACTTGGTGATTCTCTGGCTTGATGGGAAATGTTTGTAGATGATCTGCCACTTTGCATCTTTGAAAATACTGAGCAATATATATTTGGGCGTTAGTTGAATGCTGAGAAGTGGGACTAAAGTAAAACTTGCTCCTTCTCAGCAGCTAGGCACAGTGGGAGAAAAAAGCATGTGCTACATATAGATTCAAATCCCAGATCTTCTGACTCTAACCATAAACTGATAATGTCACTTCTTTGGAGTCAGTTTCTGCATTTGAAAATAGGGACTACAATGTCTTCTTGGGAAGAGTAAATCAGATAATGTCTGTGTGGTTCCCAGTATTGCCTCCAGCACATAGTAGGAGTTCAATAAATGGTGGGCATTTTGATTTTCTCTCCTCTATCCTGACTCAGGATTAAGGGTAAGAAACAAAGGTATCAGGGTATTATTTGAAGAAAGACTGTTAGCTATGCAACTAATCTTTAAAAAGCCAACCACTCTCTCCTCTTGCCTGTGCTCAAGGCTCAGCTGAAGGCTTAGAGACACGAGGCAGACAAAGGAGGGAAGCAGGTGGATGAAGAGAAAATGCAGCCATCCATCAGAACAAGAGAGGATAAATGCAATGCATTATTCAGGGAGTTCAGTGGCAGGCCACTGCTAGGAATGGGCAAAGGAGCTGGAGAGGTCTTTTGAACTCCTTGGGACTTCGCCAATATCCAAGCAAGGCCAGGTGCCACAGCCCCTATTAGTCAGCTGTCTGCCAGCCCTTGGAGATCCACTGGGACATTTTCAGGAAACCCAGGGTTCTGAACAGGGCAAAAGGCTAATCAAGCCACCTCTCCCATTCTGGAAACCTTTTCTAAAGCCCTGTTTTGAAAAGCAGGCAAGCACTGAAGTGCAGAATCCAGGCACAGAAGGCACTCAGGGCAGGTCCCACCTCACCTGTAACAGAATCACTAATGGCTTGCAGAAGGTAGTATGAAGGTGATAGACAGAATCCTGGACCCACAAAAGTTTCCATACCTTTGTTGCCATATCTAAAATTCCACCTTGACTCTCTCATTGGGTGTAAATTGGTATAGCCTTTTTGGAGGGCAATTCAGCAATATCTATGCAAATTGAAAATGCCTGTATTTTTTGATATAGTAGTACTATCCCTGGGTATCTAACCTACAGAAAAACACACAGCAGAAAGCTATATGAAAAAAAAAGTTCACCATAGCATGTTTTTAATAATGAAAGATTAGAAACAACATAAACGCCTATCAATAGAATTATATCAATAGGATATAAATTATAGTAGTCAATAAACAAAATAAGGTCATTAAAAATAATGAAGTAGATTCAAACATCTGATATTGAAATATTTACAATCATTTTTAAGTGAAAAACATACACATATAAGTTTCAGAAAAATAGAGCAATGATCCTATATGTGGGGTGTGGGGGGAAACAGATGCATGTTTGGGTTTATACATACATGTGGAAATAAATAAAGAGAAAAATGTCTGGAAAGGATATATACGAAAGAGTTAACAGTGATTATCTCTGGTAGGAAAGTGAAATGGAGAATACAGAGGGACTGTCACTTTTTAGTTCATGTGATTTTACTGTGCTTATAGTTTTACAAAAAGAATGGCTTTACATGTAACTTATACAATTTAGGAAAGTATAAACTAAACAACGAAATCCATTTCCACAGACGATGAGCTTGTGGAATGGAGAGGCTTATCAGGTGGATTCAAGTCCTTCATTTCTAAGATGGGACAGCAGGCAAAGACAGGGGAGACCTGTCCAAGGCCACACAATGAGTTCAGAAAGTAGATCCAGGGCTCCTGGCACCCAGCACAGAGCCGTTCCCAGCACCCTCAAGGTCTGGATCTTTGAGTATCCATATTATTAAGACAAATCTTCACTGGATAGAGGGGAACTTTTATTTAAATGTAATTCCTCTTGAGAGGAATAATAAAAGTTAATTCAAGTAAACAAACATTTTCTGACAGTTGCCTGAAAAGAGGCACTTGTGAGGCACAGTAGGATGCCCAAAGATGACTAAGATATAGTTTCCTGTCCTCCAGGAGCTTATAGCTCATTAGGAGCAGTTAAGATGTGTGCCAAATAACTTAAAACAAGAGGCAAAGTTTTTAAAATAAGACAAAATAAAAAGAAAGCTGCATCACCATTCTTCTCTCTGTATATTTATTTTATCAAGAGCTTCACTATACTTACCACCCGGGTATAGCTCATTAGGAGCAGTTAAGATGTGTGCCAAATAACTTAAAACAAGAGGCAAAGTTTTTTTAAATAAGACAAAATAAAAAGAAAGCTCCATCACCATTCTCCTCTCTGTATATTTATTTTATCAAGAGCTCCACTATACTTACCACCCGGGGAGTGGGGGAGGGGTGTCCACTGAAACGGCTAAAAATTCTGTACCTTATTTGAAATATAATCGATAGCCATAGATGTTTTTTGAGTGAACAAAGAAGGAGTGGCATGATTTTTAAGAAGTATTTTATGAAAATTAATCTGATAGTTCTGCAGAAGATAGATAAGAAAAGGCAAGGCTAGAGGCCAGATGGAAAGGTGAAAAGCTACTGTGAAAGGTTTTAGAAAAAAAGAAACAAGATATGAGTATATGGCAAGAGAAGGTGGGCTCTGGGAAAGATAAAGGGATCCACTCATGTTTTTATTCAATAGTACTTACTACAGGCAAGGCACCTGTGCTGGAACCTCAAAATGCAACAGATGACCCTACCCTCTTTGAGCTTAAAGTTGAGTTGGGGGGTCACATAGTAATCTAACATCATAAAAATAAATGTATAACTCAAAAAGCATCTTAAGTACTCTAGAGAAAAAGGTCACAGGAGGCTATGAAAGAATATTGAGAGCTGCTGTAGTATTGGGGTGAACCACTGGGGGTGTCTTTTTTTCAAGGAGTAATATTTGATCTGGATTTAAAGAATAAGTAAGCATGAACTAGGAAAATGAGATACCACTTCATCCTACTAGGATGGCTATAATCCAAAAGACACAGTAACAAATGTTGGTAAGGATGTGGAGAAATTGGAATCATCATTGGGTGCAGTCACTTTAGAAAGCCATGTGACAATTCCTCAAAAAGTTAAACTAAACATAGAATTACCATAGTACCCAGCAATTCCACTCCTAAGTATGTACCCGAGAAGAATAAAAACATATGTCCACACAAAACTTGTATATAAATGTTCATAGGCATTATTCGTAATAATCAAAAAGTGAATGAAAGCAACCCAAACGTTCATCAATTGGCCCATGGATAAACAAAATGTGGTCTATCCGTACAATGAAAGATTATTTGCCAATAAAAAGGAATAAAGTATTGATCCATGCTACAACATGGATGAACTTTGAAAATATTAGTGACAGAAGTAGGTTACAAAAGACCACATATTGTAGGATTCCATTTATATGAAATGTCCAGAATAGGTGTGATGGTTAATTTTAGGTGAAAACATGACTAGACTAAGGGATAACCAGATAGCTGGTAAAACATACTTCTGGGTATGTCTATGAGGGTGTTTGTGGAAAAAAAAATGGCATTTGAATCAGTGTACTGAGTAAGGAAGATCAACTCTCACCCCAAATGAATGAGCACCATCCAACCTATTGAAGGCCCAGATTAGGACAAAAAGTCATAGAAAAGGTGGATTTTCTCTGTTTCTTCTGGGGCTACGACACCCACCTTCTTCTGTCCTTGGACATCAGAACTCCGGATTCTTTGGTCTTCAGACTTATTTAAACCAGTGGCCTTCCCAGGTTCTCAAGCTTTTGGTCTCAGACTGAGAGTTACACCTTTGGCTCCCCTGGTTCTCAGGCCTTCACACTTGGATTGAGCCACACTACCAGCTTCCCTGGTTCCCCAGCTTGCAGATCGTATATCGTGGGACTTCTCAGCTTCCATAATCACATGAGCCAATTCCCCTAAAATATCTCCCCTCATATATCTATATCTCTATATTCTATGGGTCCTTTTTCTCGGATAACCCTGACTAATAAAATAGATAAGTCATAGAGACAGAAAGTGGTTAAGGGAGGAGAAAGGGGAAATGAGTGCTAATAGGGGTTTCTTTTGGGGTGATGAAATGTTCTGGAATCGTGTTGATAGTGTCACAAGTTTGTGATTATACTAAAAAACACCAAGTTGTACTCTTCCTTTGAGAGAGTGATTTAAAAAAATAAACAAGGTAAAAAGCATAAAAATGAGACTAGTACTCAGGTCAGAGGGAAGAGAATGCATTAACATGCAGAGGAGGGCAGATGTGGTTCATAGGCAAAACTGAGGTCAAGGTCAATGTGGCTGGAGTGTTGGGAGCAAAGAGAAGGAACACCACATAAAGCTAGAAATGTAAGCAAGGGTAGATCATGTGTACCCTCTAAGCTTGGGCTTCATCCCCAGAATAATGGGATGCTGGTGGGCAGTTATATGCAAGGGAATAACCTAGTTATATTCTTTGCCTATACCAGGCAGTGTGAACTGGAGGGAGTGAAGGAGGATGTGGAACATGACCAGTTGCACTGATCCAAGCAAGAGAAGACGGCAGGTCAAGAGAGGGTAATGGGGATGGGGCACATGGAGGTAATAGACTGATGTTTTGGGAGTGGATGACGAGGAGGATTCTGAGTTCACTAACCAGGAGGGACAGGTTTGGGAAAACAGAACAAGTCTGATCTGCAGAGACATTTATTTAGTACCTACTCTCTGCCAGAGACTGATCGAGACATTTTATATCCATATTTCTTTTACTACTCACAACAAACCAGTGAGATCGGTTTTATTATCACCATTCTTTAGGAATGAAAACTCAGGTCCAGAGGGTCTAAGTAAGTTGTCCAAATGCACAGAGTTGGTTAAATGGCAGCACAGGGGTTTAAATCCAGGTTTGTCAGATGCCAAATTCTTTGCATCTTTTCTCTTCTTTATAATGCTTCGAGCCAGGGATGGCAAATGACTTTCAACACACTCCCAATTCCAATCTATGTGTAGTAACTGCTTGGAGCACTGGCTTGAGACAAATTCTGAGTCAGAGCCCAGGCCCAGCAGGAAAATAGACCATGATTGATCAAGAATGCATGCCATGGGCACAAGAGGCAGTGGTGGGAAAGTGCACCATATTTTCCTTTCCCACTCTACGAGTTCAAAGGAGGAAGACGTAACACCTAGTGGAAGGGATTAAAGATGGCCATCTGTGAACTCCAGAAACACGCAAGGATAGATGAATCTCAAAAACATTATAGTGGGCAAAGTTGTCAGAAACAAAAGAGTGCATCCTATATCAAGAGCTGGGAAACTTTTTCTGTAAAGGCTTTGGGGACCGACCAGACAATCGCTGTCACAACTACTCAACTCTACCAATATAATGTGAAAGCAGCCATAGACAATATGTAAACAAATAAGCGTGACTGTGTTACAATAAAACCGTTTATGAACACGGAAATTGGAATTTTATATAATTTTCATGTGTCGTGAAATACCATTCTCCTTTTGATTTTCTTTCCAACCATTTAAAAATGTAAAAATCATTTTTCACCCACAGGTCATACACAAAGAGGCAATGCGTATATTTGGCACGCAGACCATGCGTATCCATTTATAAAATGGTCAAGAATAGACAAAATTAATTAATAGTTACAGGTATCAGGCCAGTGTTTGCCTGTGGATGGATGAAGACTGATTGGAAGGGGTTACCAGGCAACTTTCTGGGGTGATGGAAATGCTCTTACTTACATGATATATACATTTTTTGAAACTCATTGAAATGTACACTTAAGAGCTGTGCATTTCACTGCATGCAACCTCAATTTAAAAATGTTGCTTTGAACTGAAGCACTGGTGGGTGGCAGGTGGGACAACCTGGAGGAGGTGTCAATTGAAAGAGCCTTGAAGAATGAATTCAGCCTCTGAGGTAGAGAAGGAAATGTTGAAGGGGAGTAGGGGTGATATTCAACCAGGGCTCAAATGTTAACAGGAAATGGGGGAAAAAATTTAATTGGCAAGACACAGTGAAAGTATGCCCCCATCCACATGCCTTATTCTCCAAAAGCTTTAGCTCAGAAATAATTGCCTTGCACGACAATTGGGAGCTGCAGTCTGGGAGCTGATACTAGAGGAGCCGGGTGCAATTTGGGGAGATTTGTTACGCTCAGCTCCCTTCTATCAATTCCAGCGGCTCACTTAGCTCAGAAATAATTGCCTTGCACGACAATTGGGAGCTGCAGTCTGGGAGCTGATACTAGTGGAGCCGGGTGCAATTTGGGGAGATTTGTTACGCTCAGCTCCCTTCTATCAATTCCAGCGGCTCAGATGGTACTGACCTGTTGCTTGGCATATTGTGAAAATGGTTTTTATTTACTGCACTTCCATTAAAAGATGAAATCCACAAACAGGGGCTCACAGGCCAGAAAATCATCATTTACGTCTCCACTTATCTTTCGAAGGCGTCCAAGAACCTCGTCTTCTTGGCGCCTGGGATCTGGCTTCAGCTGCCTGCTCCAG
>NW_007728015.1:144660-145057 GCF_000696425.1 Galeopterus variegatus | reverse complement strand
AGAGGGTGTAGTGACTGGTTAGAGGAAGTACTGGAATGGGCTGGTAATTCAAAGACAACGCGAAACCCAAGATAACCTTCACCTGAGCAAATGAACACTGGTCCTTTTTCAACGTAACACATGTTTCAGCCTAACTAAGTCAAGAGATTTCTGCTCAAATGTCAGTTTTGCTGCCAGATAAATGACTAGGTATGATACTAGTCCCTTCCCCTCTCTGAGCTGCCCTCCCTTCTGAGCAAAGGGAGGAGAAATCAAACTAAGCAATCTATTTTGGCTCTAAAGTTCTTTTAACCCAACCTTAGTTTTCCTGCTAACTTGGTGAGTAGCTTTGAGCAAGTCATTTCCTCTGGGCTGTGGTCTCCACATTATACACTAAGAGAGTTGAATGTGACGATTT
>NW_007728015.1:142724-144650 GCF_000696425.1 Galeopterus variegatus | reverse complement strand
ACCCTCGGTGTCACGCCCACACCGCGCTCAACCAGTGAGCGGACCGGTCTCTATATGGGATGCGAACCCTTGGCGGGAGCGCCACCACACTCCCAAGTGCCACACTCTACCGAGTGTGCCACCGGGCCAGCCCAGCACATGAATTTTAAGCACACATCATCATGCCTATTAATATGCTAACTGTGAAAAGAACATAAGGAAATACGTGATCCCTTCACCTACTGGAAAGCATAACCCAGGTTCAGGAAACCATGTAGTGCAAAAATAAAATAATTAATTTTTAAAAACAGTGTTTCTGGAGTATATGGTCCAGACAATACACATTAAGTAAGGAGTTTTTAAGCAGAGGGAAATCTGTGTGGACGGGGGAGTGCAAGGGAAGAGGGGAGGCTAGATGGAAAAGATTTCCCCGAGAGGAGCTTTTAGAGACGGGGATGAGTCAGTCAGGCAGGGGATGGACATAGAGGAGCGCAGGGGAAGCAGGGGTAGGGGGATATTGACAGCTGCTTGATCAAGACCAAGGACAGTTATAGGAGTTGTTCAGCTCAGCCAAGCATGCATATATCTCTAGCTTTCTGCCTGCCCCAGGAAATACAAAGGGAAGCAAGGAAAGAAANGCCAACCCCAGCTGGGTGACGACAGGAGTTGATAATGGGTGAAGAAGACAGGGGTGCCTTGCTCAGTGCCCAGTGCCCGGACACATGGGCCACCTGGAACCCTGTCTCTTTCTCCATTGCCAGCTCTAAGTTGCTAAGGTTACCTTCTTAACTGCCTAATTAGAGAAGCTGTCACTGTTTGACAAAGATCATGAGGAAAGGTGAAAAAAAAGGAAAGCAGAAATTTCATACTCAGACAAGAAGAAAATAATAAAGCCAGTCCCACAATCATAGAAACTGCCTGCAGTCAAAGAAGACTATGTCTTTATCAGGACCACCCTCTGTTACTAGCTTGAAGAGAGCTGGAAACAAGCTGCTATTCTGTTAACAGAAAGCTGCTGACAGCTTCCAAGAGGTTAAATGGGGTGTAAGACAGGAAAATCAGGAAGAAAAAGGTTGTGTGCCCATTCTGCTGCCACGGTCTGGCAAGTGTCCACAGCATGGTGCCCTTCTTAGCCAGCAGAGGCTAAAGTAAGCCAATGCAGCCTTTGCATGCATCAGGCCCCACCATTTGGGGGATCAAAATTTACTACTGGGACCAGTATGGAGCATGAGCTGCCTCCAGACTACACCTCTGGGGATGAGAATTGAGAAAGAGACGGGAAGGAGGGAGCGCAGTGGGAAGGGACCAGGGACAGGAAGTGGAGGGTGAGCTCTGTGAGGTCACAGAACTGCAAGTTCCCAGATGAATGTCACCCCCTCTGAGAGTGGAGTGTGTGCCAATCTGGGATGCCAGCTCAGTTCCTCAGCCCCTAGGGTACCACTGCACCATCCTGTACTGTGGAATCCCACATGTGCCCCAGCACCCTCTTTTGCTGAGCTCCCCCTTCTTTCCTTCCCCCTGCAACCACACACCCCATCCTCACCTTGTCAAAACTACTTTCTCCCTAGGAGAAAGAAGAGCAGCACTTTGTGTTGTGCAAGAAAGTCTAATTTCAGTAATTCCATTACTCTCTGCAAGAAAGGGAGAAGCAGAAGAGCACTGGGCCAGGAGTCAGGAAGCTCAGGCTTCAATCCTAACCCTGCTACTGACTCACTGTGTGACCCTGGGCAGGCCCATTGACCTCTCTGGTCCTCATAGTCTACACCCTGTTGACCTCCTGGGGAAGAGTGTATATTAAATGGAAGAAGAGGAAAATTCTCCTGCCCAAGAAAATGAGCAATACAAGGTCTTAGATCTGCTATTCAGAGATCCATCACCAACCCCACCAGAGGACCTGGTATACAGAAGGTGCTCAATAAATGCCCACTGAACTCAACCAATACTTTG
>NW_007728015.1:138404-139488 GCF_000696425.1 Galeopterus variegatus | reverse complement strand
TGAGAGGAAAGCCCTGCAGGCATTTGAGAAGTCTGGAAGGGTGCCCCACCCATCACAGACCTTGAGGCCTAGAAGGACTGAGTTGTCCCAGAGGACAGACGGGAGCAGCTGCCCTTGGGATCCTGCTCCCTGCATCCCAGCTGCTCCAGCTGGAGCGGCCCCAAATGTGTTTCATGCAGCAGCCCTGGAGAGAAGTCTGAAACCTCAGTGGCATCCACGTTGTGCTAAGTCTGCAGGTCAGCAAGATGTGAGAGCAGTGGAGGAATGGCAGCCTCCACCCAGATTCCAGAGGATGTATGGAAAAGCCTGGGGGCCCAGGCAGAGACCTGCCACTGAGCAGAGCCACTGCAGAGGCCATTTACTAGAGCAATGCCAAGCAGGAAAGTGGGGTTGGAGCCCCCACAGAGAGCCCCCACCAGAGAAATATCTAGTAGAGCCAAGGCAGTGGGGCTGCCGCCAGGACCCCAGAACTCCAGGGCCACTGGTAACGTGCAACGCAGGCCTGGAAAAGCCACAGTCACCAGCATGGCCCACTGGGCCATGCCTGGCAGAGCTGTGGAAACAAGGCTGCCTGATGCTTTGGGGACCCCCAGTGCCCCATTGTGCCCAGGATGCAGGACTTGGAATCAAAAAACATTATTTTGGAGCTTTAAGTCATAATGTCAGCCCTGGTGGGTTTCGTACTTGTTTGGGGCCTGTTTTTCCTTTCTTCTGGCCTATTCCTCCCTTTTGGGATGGGAACATGTACCCAATGTCTGTTTCACCAGTGTATCTTGGAAGTAGGTAAGTTTGGTTTTGTTTTTCAGGTTCACAGCCGGAAGGACTTTTGCTTTTGGTCTCAGATGAGACTGTGGACTTTGGACTTTTAAGTTGGTGCTGGAACAAGCTAAGGACTTTTGGGACTGTTGAGATGGAATGATTGTATTTTGTATGTGAGAATGACATGAGTTTTGGGGGGCAAGGGGCGAAATGATGGAGTTTGGATGTGTTGTCCCTTCCAAAATTCATGTGGAAATTTGATCTCCAAAGTGGCAGTGTTGGAAACTGATTGAGTCATGGGGGTGGATCCCTCATGAATGGATTA
>NW_007728015.1:136203-137979 GCF_000696425.1 Galeopterus variegatus | reverse complement strand
GGCAGTGTTGGAAACTGATTGAGTCATGGGGGTGGATCCCTCATGAATGGATTAATGGGGGAATTAATGAGTGAGTTCTCGCTCTGTTAGTTCCCGTGAGAGCTCGTTGCTTAGCAAGACCCTGGCACCTTCTCTCTCTTGCTTCCTCTCACCATGGGATCTGCTCATACCCGCTGGCTGCCTGCCACTTTTCTGCCATGAGTACAAGCAGCCTGAGGCCCGTGCCAGATGCAGCTCTCCCAGAATCATAAGCCAAATATACCTCTTTCCTTTATAAATCAGCCAGTCTCAGGTAATTCTGTTACAGCAACACAAAATGGACTAATATAAGGCCACATGAAGGTCGTCATCTTTGCAGGCACATCAAAGGCTGCTAGGGCCTGCAACCACTTCTGTGATCCCCCTCACCCCCCTACCACCTCTACATAGAGCTCTTGACTTAGAGGCTCTGTTTAGCTGCAAAGGCTAGAGCTGAAAAGGGCCCTGGAGACCATATAGCCCAGTGGTATCTAATTATACTTTGTGGAGCTCTAGGTCTTATGCAGATATTTCAAGAACTACCCCAGGGAGGGAAAGAGAAGGCCTGTGGCAATGGGCCTTGGACCCTCTCATCTCCCTCCCCAGCCAGAAAATCTCTACTTTCCTCTGGTTTTTACAGCAGTCTTTACAGTGGGCTGTCCAAGATTCCATTTGAAGGAAGGCTCTGATGCAAAAGATGGGATTTTGAAAACCACTATCATTTTACAGATGAGAATGCTGAGGCCCCGATGAGTACAGGTGTTGCCTTTGCTACTAGCACTCATTTGGTATCAGCCTCCAGGCTCACCTTTCAAATATCCTTCTCCCCCAATCATGTGCAGCCTGGCAGGAATGCCAATCCAGGTGTCTTCTTCTCCCCTAGGTGAGAGGTAAACATGAGGGCACTCTGAAAATCAGAGTCTCCTAGGAACTCTGAATGCCAGGGCAGGGGCAGGAAAGGAAAGGATGGACAGACACTTGGAGCCCCGGTCTCCTGGGGGGACTGCTCTGATGAGACTGGGTACCAGTCAATGCTCCTAAGATCCCCAGAGCTACCCTTTCTTTGCCTGCTTCTTCAGCAATTCCATCTTCCTATGAGCCATCCCAAATCCTTCCTATAAAGTCCCTTTGCTTAAGTAAACAGAGTTGGCTTCTGTTGCTTGCAACCCAACTGATATAGCCTAGGTATATGGAAGACTTGCTCAAGGCACTCAGAGAGTTGGAAGTGTAACCAAGATTAGAAATCAGAACTCTTCAACCACAGCCTATAGTTGCCTGGGCTGCTGACTATTTGCAGCTCCATGTTAACTGGGTCCTTCATGCCTAGAATTATAACACGTCTTCCCAGCCTCTTTTCCCAAGTCTCATGGGGACTAAAAATACAGTTGCCTATTTTCCTCTCTAGATCCTCTAACAGAACTCACAGGCTAACCTGCCCTCAGGGTCCTTCATCATAAATCTGAAATTAGTCACTCTTTGTTGAACAGAAAATAACTTATTAAATGTGCAGAGAAATAACTAGAGATATTATGCCAGCAGCTGGAACTCAAGCCAAACAAAATCAAGTTATATTCTTAACTGCATCCTAACTTCTACTCCAAGGGTATGTGTGTGGCTCTCTCTCCCTCCCAAGCAAGGACTAAAGGAATCTTTTGCAATCTTCCCTGCTTCAGAAAGCACCTGTGAATATGCTGTTTCTACATCCCTCCTCCCGTCAGTCACAATCTAAAGACCAGTCAATTTCCTATACGAAAGAAG
>NW_007728015.1:133623-135719 GCF_000696425.1 Galeopterus variegatus | reverse complement strand
CTACATCCCTCCTCCCGTCAGTCACAATCTAAAGACCAGTCAATTTCCTATACGAAAGAAGGAAGAAAGAAGCAGCAATGAGGACAGGCAATGGAGGTAGGGAGGAGGGATGAGGGCTTTCGGTTTTTCTTCTTTAAGCTTGCTTACTGACTGCAGAGCCGTTTCCAACAGTAGCAGAAGTCACTCCCAAGTTACTTGAAGGAGATAGGAGCACACAAGCTTAATTGCATTATATTGCAGTTTGACCAAGCGATCACTAACTTTATCTCAGAGAAAGAAAATAAAAATGACAGAGACAAAGTTAACTCATCCACTCCCTTACTTCATCTCAGAACTCAGGCCACCAGCTGGAGGGCAAAGAGAATAGAGGGGAATGCTCATGGATCATCAAGGAAATTACTTCTGGGTTCTGCAGGCTCCTTGAGGGAGTGGAAGGGGGGTCTGGGCACACTGTGTCTTACCTAGCTCCAGCCACTCACCACTATTTCCCGATGGTCCCCTCTGACTTGCACTATAAAGGTAGGAGGGAAGAGCATATCAAGCTTTAGGATCCACTCATTCATTAGTTTATTCATTTGGTAAATACTAACAGAGTACTAATTGTGAACTAAACGCTTTGAAACATACTGGATATGTGGTGTTGAACAAAATAGACAAGGTCCCTGTCCTCAAAGACTTTAGTCTAGAGGGGTCCAGAGACAAAAAACACAAAGAAACAGATATCCAAATACAATGTGGATAACTGAGTGGCAAAAATAGAACAGGGTATTGTGAGAAAGACTGTGGAGGAGGTGGGTAAATGGGGACTCTAATTAAGATCGAATGGCCAGGGAGGGCCTCTGTGGGGTCTCTGGAAAGCCAGAGACAAACGACATGAGTTGAAGTAGGAAGCAGGCCAGGCACGGAGGGGCAGTGGCTCTCCACTCCAGCTGTACTTTAGGATCACCTAAATCACCTGCAGAGATTGCAAACAAAAACAAACAGAACAACAATGCTTGGACCCAACCCTCATTTATTCTGACTTAATTGACCCAGGGTAGGGCTCAGATCCTGATATATATTTTTTTTATTAGTAGACTTTATTTTTTAGAGCAGAGAAACTGATGCAAAAAACCAGAGTTCCCACCTACCACCTGTCTCTTCCACAAACAGTTCTCCCTTTTATTTATTAAATACATTCTGTATTGTGTGGTACACTTGTTACAACTGATGAGTCAATATTAACACGTTATTATTAACTGAAGTCCATAGAGTACATTAGCGTTCACTCTTTATGGGGTACGTTCTATGGGTCTGACAAATGTATAATAACATGTATCTATCATTACTATACCATACAGAATAGTTTCACTAAAAATCTTTTATGCTCCACCTGGTCATCTTCCACTTCCTCCCTCCCAAGCCCTGACAATTCCTGACCTTTTCCTTGTCTCCATAGTTTTGCCTTTTACAGAATGTCGTATAGTTGTAATCATACAATATGTGGCCTTTTCAGATTGTGTTTATTCACCTAGCAATATGTTTTTAAGGTTCCTCCATCTCTTTTTGCACTTGATAGCACATTTAGTTTTACTGCTGGAAAACATTCCATTGTCTGGATATACCACAGTTTGTTTATCCATCCACTTATTGACGGACAACTTGGTTGCTTCCAAGTTTTGATGATTATGAATAAAGCTGCAATAAACATTCGTGTGCAGGTGTTTGTGTGGACATAAGTTTTCAACTCATTTGGGCAAATACCAAGTAGTGCAATTGCTGGATCATATGGTAAGAGTATGCTTAGTTTTATAAAAAAACTTACAAACTGCCTAACCCCCAGTAATACTAATGATTTAATTGGTCTGAGGTGGAACCCAGATCCTGGTATTTTTAGAAGCTTCCCAAGTAATATAATGTACAGCTAATGTTGAATATCTTGCAGGCCTTGATTGGGGACCATGCATTTCATTACAAATACAATGGGAAGTCATCATGAATCTAAGCTGAGAAGAGGCATGAGTTGATGCACATGTTAATAAAACCATCCTGGCAGCATGTGAGGATGGACTGGGCAGGTCTGGATGGGGATTAAGAACAAGAGAGAATCTGAGAGA
>NW_007728015.1:131851-133326 GCF_000696425.1 Galeopterus variegatus | reverse complement strand
ATCAGAAGGCTACATGATATTCTGAAGACGTGATAGCTTGGTTCAAATGCCTTTCATTGTCTGTTACAACCAAGTGTTGAAATTTTAGAAGAGATGCTCTCTTTAAGAGGGTTTATCAGTCTTGCAACTTTTCTTCTGTCGCTCTCCAGCAGATATTTCTAAAGCCCTGAGGGGGGTTGGGGAGGTGAGTTTTAAAAAAGAGCTGGTGGTGAACAGTGCAACAGCAGCAGAGCAGGCTAAGAAAGAGGAGCCCATCAAAGTCACAGAAAAAGAGCTTTGAATATTTAGTAAACAGGAATAAGACACTTGGGTCCTCTCTACCAGCTGCTATCAAAAAATCCACCTCACACTGAAAATCAATGTCATGGCCAAATTTCTACAAGATGGACAAAGTGGTCACTGAGGCCTCTGAAGTCACTCAGGACATTTGACAACAGGGGTAGTAAAGGAGGCCACCTGTCAGGAATGTGAAGGTCCTGACATCAGAAGGAAGCAAGAGCTGCACCCTGCAGGGCCCTGCCCACCTCAACCAAGAATCTCACTCCTTTCTTCTTTCTTTTGCTGCAAATACCACACTGGATCCTCCAGCTCTGAGCACAGGAAGCCAGCCCTGAACTTTGGATGGGGCCATGCTGCTGCAAGGAGCTTGGCCGGTTTCTCTAGTCAGAGTAGGCAGACAGGAGCAACTTGTGCTGAAGGATTTTAAAAAGAACTCGAGATTGTGGGGGGTCATATAGACAGACACAGAGAAAGACATGGAGACACAGGGAGAAAGAGAGAAGAAAAGAAACACTAAGAGTGGGAGAGAGAGAAACCAAAGAAGACAAAGAGGAAAGAGAAGAGATGAAAGANCATGTGAGGATGGACTGGGCAGGTCTGGATGGGGATTAAGAACAAGAGAGAATCTGAGAGACCAGTTAGGAGACTATTGAATTACAGGTCAGACATGGTGGTAACTTGTACCAGAGGAGAGATGGAAAGAAACGGATGGTTGCAGGTCAAATGTTGAAATGGGGGGAAACGAAGGGAGAAATCCAAGGATTGAAAAATGTACGTCCAATCCTGCTCCAGAAGCAAATTTAAGTCTTCCCTGCAGATAGACACAAAGGGTTACTAGCCTGTTTTCCTTTCTGCCGTCATCGTCATCTCCTCCTTCTCCTTTTTCCTTGTTCGGTATGTTTGTTTGCTTGTTTTGTTTTTGAAATAAGAGTTAAGATTCAATACCAATTGCTATTTTAAAGGACTACTAAATCCTTATGACTAATTTAATTGGGCATATGTCCCTAAGGTCAAACTCAACCTCCTCTGCCCACATCAGAAGGCTACATGATATTCTGAAGACGTGATAGCTTGGTTCAAATGCCTTTCATTGTCAGTTACAACCAAGTGTTGAAATTTTAGAAGAGATGCTCTCTTAAGAGGGTTTATCAGTCTTGCAACTTTTCTTCTGTCGCTCTCCAGCAGATATTTCTAAA
>NW_007728015.1:128301-130446 GCF_000696425.1 Galeopterus variegatus | reverse complement strand
CACTAAGAGTGGGAGAGAGAGAAACCAAAGAAGACAAAGAGGAAAGAGAAGAGATGAAAGACAAAGAGGGAACGAAGAGGAAACCGAGAGAGACAAGAGGGCAATGAGGCAGGGAAGGGGAGGAGAGAGGCCAGGGGAGACGCCTGCCTTCTGTTCTCATGCCCTCACTCACAGGGGAGCGTTTGCAGGAGTTCTCTCTTGAAGAAAGACTCACAAATCTTCCAAGAAACAACGATGGAAGCTCAAAATTGTGCATTCGTGTCAGACAGCTCCATCCACACCTGTCTCCTGAGGCCCCTCTTCCTAAGGCCCAGCTGCTGGAATGGCTGGCTCCAGGGTGGAGGCAGGAGGAGGACATAGAAAGGAAAGGCATGGCTGAGAAATGACCCACTGGGGACCTGGAATTCCATCAGTAACAGTGATTGACAGATTCATCTAGATGACCCAGACTCTAAGATGTACCAGACTTTGCAAATGAAAGCTTATGAAGCAGTATTTTTCTGAGCAAACTTTGGTGTGCTTTAGAAATAAACTGCTTTGAACTTCATCCTTCAAACTGGATCACTTTGGGATTATTGGTTACACAAACATGCCATGAAAGTCAGTCCTACCAACATTTATTTATACCTATTCAATAACAGGCCTCACACCAGGCAACAGAGAATAGAAAAGACAGGAAAGACCCTTTCCAATCTTCGAGGATCTCATAGGCAGTGCTGTTCAGCAGAACTTTCTGCAATAGTGGACATGTTCTATATCTGTGCTGCTCAATACAGTAGCCACTAGGCACATGTGGCTATCATTTAAATTAAAATTTATTAAAATTAAGTAAAGTTAAAAATTTAGTTCCTTAGTCACCCCAGACATACTTCAAGTGCTCAGTAGCAACACGTGGCTCGCGGCTACCATATTGGTCTATACAGGTAGAGCATAAGATAAGATATGGATATTAGTATTTGAATATAAGGGAGGGAATCTAAGAGAGAAATAAAGCTTCCTAAATAAATTTATTCAAAGCTGACTTAGAGGAAGAAGGAAAGAGGAGGAAGACATAAGAAATGGAAGTTTCCATGAAGAAAGCAGCTTATAAAGGGCAGACAGGATTCCACCAGCAGAAATGCAGGAGAGCAAGGGCATCCATGACAGAGGACACGGCTTGACCAAAGTCACAGACATGGGAAAGAACAGCTGACTTTCTAGGAGCAGTAAAAAGCCCAGTTCGGCTGAAGTGTAGACAGAGGAATTGTAAGAGAGAAGGATAATAAAGATGGGTTTGGTTCTTATGTGGAGGACTCAGATGCTAGGGAATTTGCTATTAATCCTGTAAGCAGTAGGGAGCCTCTGAGGATTGCAAGCAAGGGAGAAACAACCTTTGGGAAAGATTCTTCAGGCAGCATATGAAGTATGTACTTGAAGGAAGAAACTGGAGCACTGTTGTAAGCAACTGGGAGAGAGATGACATAACACGAAGAGGGTGGGAGAATGGAGAAGGAGTAGCTGCTATTAGACTGCAAGATGCAGGGCCGTCTAAAATAAGAATGGCATCTGAAAGTCTAACTATCATTGTGGAAGGCAGATCCCTGAAGTCATTTCCTGAGCCAATGTCTTTGCAGAGGAAAAATCATCCAAGAAAAGTGAGCTTTTTCACAACCATTTGTCAGCCCATGAACCTACACTTCAGGACCCCTTCTCCCAAAACCACCCACATTGTGTCCCCTCATAAGCCACCAGGGCAAGGACCCTGAGAATGGGATAGAAGAAAGGAAGCAGAGAAAAGAGGAAAATGAGATGGAGAGAAGAGTTATTTAAAAAACATGTGCTAGGGAAATCAAAACACGCATTCCCAGCCATTCTTGCTGGAGGAGATTTTATGGGGCGAGACGTCCCCACAATGGGTTTCAAATTATACTCTGCACCTCATAAAGCACAGGAACTCTTGGCAGCCTGCTCATACACACTGCCCTCTCATTACCTGCCCAACCCTCCTCGGCAGGTAGGCATGCTGGGAAATGCAGTGGAGGCAAAAGAATCCAGGGCTGGTGTTCTGAGGTCTGCATTCATAAGCAGCCTCAGCCCCCTGACTTTGGGCAAGGTAGCAGCCTTTGCTGGGCTTTGGTTTCCTTCTGTGCAATAGGAGGCTAGCCT
>NW_007728015.1:124125-127618 GCF_000696425.1 Galeopterus variegatus | reverse complement strand
TGGGCAAGGTAGCAGCCTTTGCTGGGCTTTGGTTTCCTTCTGTGCAATAGGAGGCTAGCCTAGATAAGGCCTGAGGGCCCTGAGAGCTCCAGAATTGGATAATGCGGAGAGCTGGCATGTGGACAGGAGAGTCACAAAGAGCCCTTATTAAACTGTACATGTGTATGGGAGGAGATATGTCATTAGAAATGAAGAGGACTTGAAGGGAAATCCCTGCTCAGGTGTGGTCATAGCCAAAAAAAAAAAAAAAATTATTTGACAATATTTAATTATTTAAAAAATATTAGAAAACTGCCTCTGAACAAAGGAATATGTGGAATATTCCTGCTGTTCAGGAAGTCAGCATGATCTGGGAATTTAACTGCAGCTGTCACATGTTCAGTATCCCGTGCTTGATCACTTCAATATGTGAACCACAGTTTTCTCTATAAAATAGGAAGAGTGCCCCTAAGAAAGTCACCTAAAAGCAAAAATACATTGGTGGCAATTGTTGTGGAGTCCTAAGAGGGGCCATGAACTCCAAGAGCCCAGTGACTTGACTTCCTGACTCATCTCTAGGATTCTGTTTCCTTCTCTTTAAATCAGAGTTTTGGACAAAATGATATCTAAAGGCTCAGTCACTAAAATTGTTATGATTTAATGCTTTTGTCAACCTGAAACATGTATATAATTCAAAAGCTTTCAGCTGGCCTTCTCTCCATTGACTGCCAGACTGGCCCGTGCTGTCCGTGATCTCTGTAGAACCTCCTGGACTCACAGCCGTGAACACTCATGCTGGTAAGGTGCTGCTCTCCAGCACCCTAAGGACTCTGCCTGCCACCAGTTGAGGTGCATTTTTACAGAGAGCCAGTTTGCTTCCCAAACATGTGTATGCTCATTATGTTTCTTATAATTATAAAATTTTATGAAACACCTTGCAAATTAAAAATGTATGATCATCCAAAGAAAGTGGTTTCTATGAGGACTAAGTTGATTTTACTGTCAAAAACAAAGACAGTCACTTAAATATTGCTATTGAGTTAGGTCAGGTATGACAACTATAAAAATTTAGGAAGGAATCATAAAACTCTAGGAGAATTACTTGGCAAGCACCTGTAAGTCCTGAGTCCCCTTTAATGAAACTAACATTGGAGATTATATTTGGTGCATTATGAGCATGGTTTGGAACTCCGATCAGCTGACCCAGACTCGAAGAGGCCTTGGGCTTACATCCAATAACCAGCAAATGTAAGCACACTTATGTATTTTAATTTAAAATGAAGTGTTTAAGGCGCATCTATTATTTTTTATGATTCTCTGTTTTAATAGACTTTTTCTACTAACGAACCAGCTGCCAATCCAAATGGCCTCAGAAGCAAGGGTTTCTATGGTAAGCAACTCAACCTAAAGCCAGGTAACCCTCTCCTGAATAGTCTTTTTCCCTACTCAAGTGAGAAGTTTAAGAAAGGAGAGGAGAAGAACTGATTTATTAATCATGTCAAATACATTTCCAGAAAGAAAGAGATCACCCATCCCCCAACTTGTTGTGATAATTGTTCCTTTTCTAGCTCCTTTCTTGCTGAGTTCAATTTCTTCTCTTAGTTCTCCAGACAGAAGAATCATCAGATTCTCCCTCTCCCACTCTCTCTTTCTCAAATGTATCTGTATGTATGTACAATATATGTATATATATGGCTGTGAATGAATGTATATATGTGTTATATATGAATGTATATAAATGGTGTGTATGAGTGTGTGTATAAATCAATTAAGGGACAGCAAAGAAGAAGACTCTCTGAGTCCCAGAGGGAATCTGGAGGTAGATTTTGGGCCTGACCATATTCAGGGTTGCTTTGTCAAACTGGGTTAATACTAAATGAAAGGTAGCCAGTGAGATTTCTCCAATCATGCTACCTCCATAAAATAAGGCAGGAACATTAACCATCTTCTTTCCAATATAATGCACATGGAGAATGAAAACCAATATTTCAGTTTAGACATAGCGCTGTGCTTGTAAAACCTTTTACTTAAAAGCCATGGAATCTTCTGTTCAATTTAAATCAGAGTGCCAGTGTTATAGACAGATAAAAGTGGAGCATCTCTTTTTCTGAAGTACAGAGCAACTCATATCCCCCTGTATTAGTCTATATCTGTTGCTGATAATACCTGAAACTGGATAATTTATAAATAAAAGTTTATTTCTTACAGTTTTGGAGGCTGGAAAGTACATGGTCTAGGAGGTGCCTCTGGTGAGGACCTTCTTGTGGAAGAGAACTCTCTACAAGGTCCGATGGCAATGCATGGTGAGAATATTTCAAGAGCTCTCTTATGGGCTCCTTATAAAGCCACCAGTCCACACCCATGAGTGGTGAGGACCTTCTTGTGGAAGAGAACTCTCTACAAGGTCCGATGGCAATGCATCGTGAGAATATTTCAAGAGCTCTCTTATGGGCTCCTTATAAAGCCACCAGTCCACACCCATGATAACTAATTACTCCACAAATGGATTAATCCATTCATGAAGGCACAGTCCTCAAGGTCCAATCACCTCTCAAAGGCCCCAGCTTTTAGATATCATAATCAGATTTCCCACTTTCTTAACACTGTTACAGTAGGAATCAAGTTTCCGACATGTTATTGACAGGTCAGGCTTGGCTTGCCCTCTCGCCTTAAACAAATGACCTGAAAGTCAAAAAATTGATGCAAGGATTGGAAGGTTTATTCAGATTACCAGTACTCAACTAAATGTCTAATGAAGCAAACAAACAAAGAGAAAAAAGGAGCAGTGGGGTGCAGTTTAGTCTAGTCCCAATCGGTGTGGCCAACCTATTCCATTAACAGTAATTGATAAAAGCAGTTCTCCCCACTGTTTTCAGCATAAAGTAAAGTATCGACTAGATTTGAATCAGAAAAACAAAGCATAGCCAGGAGCTCTCCAGGGTGCACCTATATAGAAGTGGATACAATCCAACCAAACAGAAGAGGGCTCAGAAAATCAGAGAAAGGTAAAGAGAATAAAGCATTGCCTTGTCAGAATTTAGGCCAGGGACTCCAGGAGAGATCTATCAGCAGCAGAGTCATGGGAGCAAAATAGTCCCAGTGGCCACTTGCCTCTTGCAGCTAGAGTCCTCTCCGGTGCCCAAAGCTTTCCAATTTTTGCCAGTGATTCAAATAGGCTCTCGGTTGTTATATCTTTTCCAAAGTCATAGAAATGAACAATGTACCCAACAGTAAAGCAAGCAAAGCTTTATTAAAAGAGGAGATAGACTTATGCATAAGGAGGGTAGCAACAGTAAGGCTAGCCCCAGGAGGGGAGCTGTTCAGGGTCTTTTATAGGGAAAGGAGTTAAGGGGTGGCAGGCCAGCATCACTGGAGGTGGTCCTTTCTGTTCTTCCTGGTTGTGTCATGAGTGCATGCTCAGTAGGTAGTGGTGTTCATCACTGTCACCCCAGGGGGGTCATTGTAGCAGTCACCTTCATGCTTTGTGCGCAGGTGGGAATTCCTAAAAGGGTCT
>NW_007728015.1:107159-124034 GCF_000696425.1 Galeopterus variegatus | reverse complement strand
AAGGAGTTAAGGGGTGGCAGGCCAGCGTAACCATAGGTGGTCCTTTCTGTTCTTCCTGGTTGTGTCATGAGTGCATGCTCAGTAGGCAGTGGTGTTCATCACTGTCACCCCAGGAGGGGTCATTGTAGCAGTCACCTTCATGCTTTGTGCGCAGGTGGGAATTCCTAAAAGGGTCTTAAGGTTAATCTGTAACTTTTACAATTATAGTAAAAAAGCCTTGGGGAGAGTTTTTGCAACTCAGTAAACATCTGTTTCCTCTCTTATCTCAGTCTGTTTTGTCAGGACGTCCATGGGGTAATCATTTGCCCTGAGGGGTCTCATGACTGAGGAGTGGAAAAGTAACAAAGGGTCCTCTGCAGGGAAAATGGAGTCAGTTTGGTTCACAGGACTAGCCTTACTGTTTCAAATACATGAACTTTTGGGGGACACATTTGACCCATAGTATCTCCAGAGTAAAAAACAAAACAAACAAACAAAAATAAACAATGCCCCAATGAAAATATGATTACATCAATATCCTTGAGCTGCCTGCAAGAAACTTGCAGTGACCTTGGACAAGTCACTTCCCTTCTGCTGCTGCACCAAATGTGGCTGTTCAGCACAAATCTATTCTGCATTGCCCAAGGATCCCAGCAAACCATTCATCAAGAACACCTCTGGGGAACGAGTATGGATGGAGAAGAGACTTTCACATTTTTCTTCATAACTTTCCTGAGTTGCATGAATTTGTTACAACAAGCTTGTATTCCTTTTGTTAAAATTAAAAATTAAGGTTAGAAATTCAATAAACATGCAGGCACTAGCTGCTGGAGTCACAGATATTAAAGAGAAATGATGTTTAACTTAGAAAGCTTACAGACCTGCAAGAGAGACAATTACAATATTTCCATGAAAATACTGACTGATGAAAATAAAAAATGCTTGGAAAAGAACTGTTCTTGAGGGAGCCAGGAAAATCATCTTAGAAGCAGTGAAGGGACATTCAGGCTGGATCTTAAAAGATGGTAGTTATGACGCAGCAACAGTATTTTTTAAATGTATATATTAGAGAAAATCTGACATTTAAGTGAGCAAAATTTGAATTTTAGAGGACTATCTTCATCTCCGTGCCTGGGCTGATCAATGTTTCCCAATGTATTATACGAGAGATGAATTTAGATGGCACCTGTGACTTTTTTTCCCTTTTTACCTCAATAGTTATATACTTATTCTTACAGGCTATCTTCCATTTATAGCAAGTTATTCTGGTATTCCATTCATGACAGTGATTCAAAGTTTCCTTTTCAAAATAAATACAGCTAATTCCATTTACTGTGTGACCTTCTGCAATAGACTAGATCTCTCAGAATGGCCATTTCTTCATCTGTAATATGGGGATACTAAAAATACTCTTGGAAAGGAGTTTTATAAATCAAAAAGTGCAAATGTTATTATCCCAATAGACTGTGAGCTCCTTGCATTTCTGTGCCCTCGGGGACCCAGCACAGGATCTGGAATGGAAGAACCACTGAATAATAACTGAAGGGGCTTAGCTCCGGGGGCAACACTGAGGGTTGCAATCCGTTGCCAGACACGGAAAAAGACAAAAAAAAATAAAAAATAAAAAAAATAAAAAATAAAAATACTCTTGGAAAGGAGTTTTATAAATCAAAAAGTGCAAATGTTATTATCCCAATAGACTGTGAGCTCCTTGCATTTCTGTGCCCTCGGGGACCCAGCACAGGATCTGGAATGGAAGAACCACTGAATAATAACTGAAGGGGCTTAGCTCCAGGCAAGGAAGCCGTGGTTTTCAGGTGAACTGGTTTACAGTAGTGAATGTGAATAAATTTCACCTCCCATGCCAGCCCCAATTGATTGGTAGTGACTGATAAGGCATTCACTGAAAAGAAATCTGAAGCTGTGATTAAGTGATTGATTAGCAAGGTCTGTCATGGAGACAGACAGGAGTGGAACGTGCCAGTATGACCATACATATTTTCCAATCATTCATTCACTCATTAAAAAAGATTTATTGCGTGTCTGCTCTATGATGGGCACAGCTCTAGGCACCCGGGATTCCAGAACAAACCCGACTGAACGATTTCTCCTCTCTCCAATGCAGCCCAATCTTCCCCAGTTTCCTGAAGGAGAGCTGGGTCTGACAATATTCGCTTAATTTTGACTGAATTCCAAAGAGGGACTGTCATTTATCTGAGGTCACAGAGAAAATCAACAGCAGAAACAGGACTAGAATCCAAGGCACTGCCTCCAAATCCAGCACAGAAGTGTACTTACCTGACTTGCAAAACCCGTTTAGCTTTCCTAGGTTTGCTGCTGCCCTTTCTCAGCCCCGAGCCTTCCCACCTGCTGTGCCTCTTGAGGGAGGAGAGACCTTTCGTTCCCTGGCTGGAAGTAGGGAGGCAGATGAATGGGGGAAATTCCCTAGAGTTTTCTGTGGTTTGGACAGGTGGTTTAAAAAAACCAGGACAATAAAGAGGGGAGAAGAAAAAAAAGAGAGGGAAGCACAGTAGGAGTCCTGCTACTGGCAGATGACAGGTACTTGGTCACTTTGAGCAGTTGGCTTTCCCAGCCTCCCTCCCTGGGGAGGCTAGAGAGAAAGTAATTGAAGAAGGTTCCCTAACACATGAATGTGAGACTGGGCTTGAAAACTCCAGTCACACCTGGGTTCAGAGCTGAGAGTTTGATCTTCAGAGGCCTCAGGAAGAATGCAGAAAGAGGGAAAGGAGGAAGTCGGCTCTATGCAGCTTTATCTCCAGACGCAGAAGCCCCCTTACTGAACCCTTGTCTCCCTCCTATAAGCCTCGGGGGCTGAGAAAGAGCCTCACAGATCACTTGATTTAATCTCATCACATTCAGATGGAGTTTAGATGTCCTAAACTCCCTCCAATTGAAAAGAAGGTGGGGAGAGAGCTGGTATTAGGGATTAAGGTACAAGACTTCATACTTTTATTTACTTAACAAACAGGTAACATTTACTAAGTGCCAGGCACTGCTCTATGTACTTTATAGACTTTAGTTCTTGGAATCCTCTTCTAATGTGCTAATAAGCAAGAGAACAACCCCATGAGGTGGGTTCCCTCTAAGGTGGTGTTCACAGACTGCCACCCACCTTCCTGCCCATTTGGTCATGAAACACCTACTCAGCTCCCACTTGTGATGTGTCCTGAACTATGTAGCTCAGCAGCAGAAAGATGAACAAGACACGCTCCCTACTTTCACCTTCAAGATAAAGATTTTTTAAAATAAATGGGATAGAAAGTTATGGGGGAAGGGGAGTAGATAAGAGTGCTACTTTGGTCAGAAAAGACTTCTTGAATGAGGTAATATTTGGTTTTTGAACAAGAGAAAATGGTGAAAGATGAAGTCAGAGAGGAAGCCAAATGATTTAGGATTCTGCAGACCATGAAAAGGAATTAGAATTTCATCTTAAGAGCAATTGAAGATTGTATACAGGGGAGTGGCAAGATCTCATTTGCTTTTGGAAAAGATCACTGTGACTCCTGTATAGAGCAGGGGTCAGCAAACTTTTTCTGTAAAGGATCAGTTAGTAAATATTTTAAGCTTTTTGTCAGCACCACGCTCAGCCAGTGAGCAAACCGGCCATCCCTATATGGGATCCGAACCCGGGGCCTTGGTGTTATCAGCACCGCACTCTCCCGAGTGAGCCATGGGCTGGCCCAAAGCTTTTTGGGCCAGATACTCTGTTGCTACTACTTGATTCTGCCATCGTACAGTGTAATCAGCCACAGACAACACGTAAACGAATGAGTGTGGCTGTGTTCCAGTATATCTTCATTTATGGACACTGACATCTGCATTACATATAATTGCCACATGTCAAGAAATATTCTTCTTCTGATCTTTTTCAACTGTTTTAAAAGAGTAAATAGGCTCATGAGCCATACAAAAACAGGCAGTGGCTGCATTTGGTTCATGAGCTGTCCACCATTATGATAAAGAAAAGATGGAGGACACAGCAGCAGCCCAAAGACCAGATAAGAGGCTAGTTTGAGCAAGGATGGTGGCTTGGATGAAGGTGATGGCAGTGGAAATTACGAGAAGCAAATTTTTAAGCCATTTTAGAAATAAAACCAATAGGGTTGGCTGGCTAAAAGGATTAGAGGCCAAGAGAAGGATGAATTATGACCCCTCAGTTTGAGTGAGGGTGAATAGCAGTTCATTTTCCTGAGATGAGGAGATGTGGGTAGAGCAGGTTTGGGGGGGCAAATCACATATCAATAGTGTGATCCCAGACAGGAGAGAGACAAACACAGGGTCCCGGGGAGTTTACAAACAAAATACAGGATGCACAGTTAAATTTGAATTTTAGATCATCAGTGAGTCCTTTTTAGTATAAATATGTCCCAAATATTGCCTGAGACATACTTACACTAAACAAATATTCATTACTTATCTAAAATTCAAGTCTAACTGGGCATCCTGTATTTTTATTTGCTAAATATGGCAACACTATCAGGAGGGTATGCTCATTTAGAAAAAACAAAAATCTATCTAAGCCTGGGGAGAGAAAGCGAAGGCTCCCTGGAGGAGGTGTAGCTGAGCTAAGCCTAGTGGTTGGCCAGGTGGAGCAGGAATGGGAAAAGCATTCTAAGCAGAAAGAACAGCATTCTCAATCTGGGGTCAGTAATGTGCACTTCACCCTCAGAAATGTGCAAGTCATTAATGAGGCTAGACCCTCAACTAAGAAAAGGAACATCAGGAGGTGAGGCTGAATTGTTATGGAAAACTGTATCGAGGTTCCTCAAACAACTACACGTAGAACAAACCAGCAATTCCACTGCTGGGTACATACCCAGAGGAATGGAAATCATCATGTTAAAGTGATACCTGCACTTCCATGTTTATCGCAGCTCTACTTACAGTAGTTGAGAGTTGGAACCAACCTAAATGTCCATCAATGGATGACTGGATAAGGAAAATGTGGTATATCTACACAACGGAATATTACCCAGCCATGAAAAGGAATGAAATTCTGCCATTTGCAGCAACATGGATAAACTTAGAGAAAATTATGTTACGTGAATAAGCTAGGTACAGAAAGAGAAATAGTGCATGTCCTCACTCATAAGTGGGAGATGAATAAACAAACAAATAAATAAACAAACAAAAAGAAAGAAAGAAAGAGAAAAAATACAACCATCACAATAATTATTGAACTTTCAAAAGGAGAGAATGGAACTATTGATGCCACCAAGGGTGAGAAATGGGAAGGGGGGGGGGGGGGCGTTTAGGGAGAAATTGGTAAAGGGCCACAAAATACACTGTGTAATGATAAAATAAAAAATAATAATAATTAATTAAAAAGGAGGTGAGGCTGAAGAGCTCCACAGGGGCCACTTCACAGAGGTCCTCCAGGACAGTTGCTAAAGTACAGATTCCCAGGCCCCTCCCCAGGCGCCTCAGCAGGTCAGCCCTGGAGAATCTGGGCTGTGAGGTGATTCTGACGAGGAGCTAACTTTAGGAAAGACTGGGCTAAATAATCTGGGAGCTTTTCCGCCTACAAATCCCAGGAGTGGAGGAAGTTGCTGCTGGTTCTGAAAGTCTTGAAAAGAGTAATCCAGGTAATCAGAGCAAAGTCTGCGGAGTAAGTGTGCAGCCTCCTGTGGGGATTTTCTAGAATGGAGCTCTGTACATTTGGAGAGAAGTAGAAGGTCCAGAACGTCTGTCAAACGACCAGCCCTGCTCCTCAGTAGTGGCCCTGCATCTGGCACCTGGCTGTCATTCGCTGCTGTCTCTCAGTTTCCGGCAAGGAGACCAGACGTCTCCCTGTGTCTTCCCCTGCTGCCACTTCGTTGCCCTGCCCCCTTCCCTCCTCCGCCCACAGCCACCACTGAAATGATTCCCCCAAATGCAGCTATTACTGTGACTGGAAATCTTTTTACTGCTGATTCTGCTAATGGAAATGTTCCTTTCCTTTTCGGCTGCTTGCAAAGCCACTCGTGACTTCCCTGGGTGCATGAGAGCAAGGCTTTGTCAGCCAGCCGCCACCAGAAGGGAGAGGATTCTGCCCCGCCTGCCTCCCCCAACACCCACCTGCCTCGGCTCAGCTCTAAGAGCTTCTCTGTCCAAACTGTCCTCAGACAACCCCAGAATTCTCTGCTTCCCTCAGCTCCCCGAGAACAAGCAGAGATCAATGGTCAATTTCATCCTTTTCTGCCTTGCTGGGGAGGAGGGAGGCAGGGAAGAGGCATAGGCAGAGCTTGCTGGAATGGAAAGAGGGGGAGGGGAGAGGGAATTCACATTCATTATTTATTCATACCTCCACCTCCTTCCAAAAAAAGGATTCCAGGTGGTGAAGAGGCACGAAACACAAACTGTGTGCCAGACGCTGTGCTAGGTGCTTTGCACACACTATCTCCATAAGGATCATACGGCTTAGTGTAACTAAAAACTGAGCACAGTGCCAGGCACCGACTAAAATTTGGTTTATGGAAGGCTCTCCAAAAATAATTATCACAGCAACCCAGAGGAGTGACTACTCTGTTTTCTTCACTTTATTGATGGGCAAGCAAAGGCTCTGAGAGGTGGCATATGTGGCATATCAAGTTAAGAATTAGTACATCCGGGATGCGATCCTAGGACTTTGGTGCTCAGATCTGGCACAGGTTCTGCTTCAGCACACTGCCTCTCAGTCAGAGGATCTGTGCTAAGACTGAATTTTGCTATGGATTATCTGTGGGACCTTGGAAAATATACTTCTCTTTTCTAGGTTCATGAGAGAATTGGCTTGGATCTCCAAGGCATTATTTTACCTAGTTCTTAGTCTAGAAGTATTCACTATTTATTTAGATTTTTACAGCATTATTATATCTGCATCCTATTATTTAATGTGTATAACATAGATCCCATTTTCGAGGTGGAAACACAATATTTGCACAATGCTGCTAAGGAGCACTAGGTGGAAAAAATCCAACTTGGGAATGAGTAGGAGAGTGACAAGAGAATGCACTGAGCCAAACAGGGGACATATCTCAGCCCACTGATGCCCTGACCATCCCTAGAAAGAGAACATAGAGCTTATACACATCCCTTGAAGAACAGATCACAAGACCCCCAGTATATCTCTATGCATGGCGTAAGATGGCAATTGCCTAAGAGTTGGGATGGAAGAAGAGAGGGAAAGAGAAGAAGAAAAGGAGAGGGGAGGGAAGGCAGGAAGGCAGGAGGGAGGGAAGAAGAGAGGGAGAGAGGAAAAGAAAAAGGGAGAAAGGGAGAAAGGGAGAAAGGAAGGAAGGGAGGGAGGGTGGGAGGGAGGAATTCATTAGGAATTGAACTAAGTAAGGAAGGGAGAGAAGAAAGGAAAGGAGAGAACCAAGAAGGCACAGAAGCATAAGGATTTTCTTGTTACGTGGATCCAGGGATGATGAGGGACCTCTAGATAATATGAGAAGAGGCCCTGTGCTGTCTCCTGGCAAAGCAGCAGGGAGCAGGTGACAGGCCTGGGAGATGCTGAGTCAGCTCCTGGCAGCACAGAGACAAGGTGCTCAGTCCCTCGGCCCGTGAGGCTGTCACACCTGAAATTCCTATAAAAGAAACGTGGGCAGCTTCTTGGTAATGAGAAGAGGAAGAGATAAGAAGTGAAAGAAGTTGGCAAGGAGAAGAAAACTCGAGAGCCCTCCTAGTTCTGTGAAGCATGCAAGGCAGAAGAGAACACAGACTGTGGAAGGAGGCAGACCTGGGTGTGGACGCGGCTTAGCTGTGTGATCTTGGGTATGCCGCTTAACTCCTCTGAGCCCCAGTGCTCACCTGTAACTTGCAATGAGCCACGTTTGTCTTTCAAATGAACTAAGAGATGTGCCAGCACAGCACCTGGGGCCTAGTAAATGTTCAATAAACAGTCACTGTTTTCATAGCTTCTCCCATGCCAGGATGATAAAAATCAGTTGCCTTACACCTCTGCAATTCCAGCTCCTCCCATCCCCGGTTGTCCAGTCTCCCATCGTAGGAAAACACGGTGGACTCAGAGTCAACAGATCTGGGATTTGGCATCTGCTCTACCAATAACCTGCTAAGATGACCTTGATTTCCCAATGATTATAGAGAAGTGTTTCATTTGGATAATGTCCTAAATTCTTTCGATTTCTGACATTTGATAATCCCAGAACCATGGTGTATCATCTCCCAAAAAGAGCTCAATGCCTCTTAGTTTCCCACAATGCAAAAGTCCTAATCTTTATCTGGCTTCTAAGTTTCTCAAGGTAAAGTACCAAATCTGATTAGTCTTTAATTTTATTTTTTAAATTTAATTACTTTAAATATTACTTCCTTTATATTTCTCCAGGAACACATTCCACAAAGCCAACGCTCTTCCCTCTGAACAAACTGGTCTCATGACCCATCTTGCAAACACCCCAGAATAATTAGGAGACAGAACAAAGTAGAGGAAATGGCTATGGGAGTTCCAATGAGGGGAGACTCTATGGAAGAGGTGGCATTTGAGTTCATCAGTGAGTTCACAGATTAGTGGAATTTCAGCACCTCTCTAGTTTTGCCCAGTAGGGATTCTGGGATAAGACTTGGCAAGCCCAGGGTTCTAATGATCTGAGATCTCCTGTACACCTATGGTGTGCCAAGAACAGGGTGAGCCACTGCATCCCCAGAGATGAAGGAGGTATGTCTGCTGCTTGTGGAGTGCACAGTCAAGCAGCACAAGACACAGGAGACACACATATGGTCAGTCCTGATGTCTTACGCCAAGCCACTGTCATCTCTGGCCTCAACAGGCTCCTGCAGGCCTTCCTGCTTCTGCCATTGTTCGCCTACAGAGCAGTCTGAGTAATTCTCTTGAAACATAAATCAGATCTTGGCACTCTTGCTTAAAATCCTGCATAGCTCTCCATTCACTCAGAGTCAAACCAATTCTTGACAGTAGCCTGCATGACCCTGTGTGACTCGGTTCCCCTTTTCTTCTCTGACATCCTGCCCCTGCCTTCCCCCTTGCTCATCCTGCTGTGGCCGCAGTGGCCTTCGTGCTGTCCCTGGAAGACGCCAGGTGTGCTCCGAGTTAGGTCTTCGCTGAGCTGTTCTCTGCCTAGAAGATACTTTCTTCTCGGCTAACTCCTTCGTCATGTCCATCAGGTCTCTGTTCCCATCTCACACTTGCAATCAGCTCTTCTCACGCTACCTTATTTAATACTGAAACCAATCTCCTCCTCCCAGAACTCCTCATTCTGTTCTTCCTGTTTTATTTTTTTTCCCTTTTTCAGAGAATTTATCATTCACTCACATACTACATAATTTGCTTAATTATTATGTTTCTTGTTTCTGTCTCTTCCCCACCTCCCACTTCCTCCACCCACCCAGGGATGTAAGCTCCCTGAATGCAGGGATCCTTGTCTTTTGTTCTCTGAGGTATCCTGAACACCTACAACAGTACCTGGCACATCACAGGTGCTCGATAGCTCTTAAGGGACCGGTTATTGTGACAATGGTCTTGGTATTGATAGTGGGTCTTGGTGCCTCTCCAAGAGAAGAGATCATGAAGGCTTCAAAGACAAGTTGACACTTGAATTCAGACTTAAAAGGTGAAAAGGAGTTTCCCCAAGAGATGGTGAGGCAGAATTAGAGAATGAGAAGAAAAGCCTGTTAATATAGGACGATGAGATGAAGTATGATCATGCACCTTATACTGCAGGAGGGATGTGAACCTGATCCTCACAACCATGGGGAACCTGTGAAGTGCTCTACAAGTGGATGGCTATTACCAGATTTGGACTTTTAATGAAATCACTGTCCATAAGTATAGAGGATGGATCAGAGAGGTAAGACTGAAGGTAGACCAGTGAGTGGACTGTTGAAATTGTCATAGAGAGAAATGGTGAGGCCCGAGCCTGCCAGGGGCTGCAGCCACGGGGATGGAGAAGGGGTTCCCCCATGGTCAAACCCATAATGGTTTATAACACACAACACCTTTGTCAATTTTCTGCTGGTGTGTTCTGGTATGCCAGTGATAAAGCTACAAATATTTCAGTCTTGAATCTTACATTGTGTAGTCACCACCCACTCCTTTTCCATTCGAAAGGGAGGTCTTCATGGGGGCTGCTGTCCAAAAGAACCAGACAGTAGAAAAAAAGCCAGTGAAAGCAGAGAGCAAATCCTGCCAAGCACTGCTGCCTCCTCCTTCCGGGGCAGAGAGGCTGCACATTCTGCTGCCAGGGAGAAAACACCAGCTCTCTCACCATAGTTAATCTTCTGTTGCCACTAGCTGGTCAGTACGAGAACTAGGGAAGTATCAGCTCCGTAAAGGAAGCATCCCCCTCATGCTGCTCCACCCCAAAGTTAGACTTGACTCTTTCCGCTCCTAGAAAAGACTGGACTTCTGCTCGCCCACAAGGGCAGCTAGAGTGAAAGGCAATGAGGCTTCCTCTTCCCCAGAACAAAACCCATCAGCTCAGGTGCTTAGGAGAGATTGGAGCCGCCCAGCTGGATACTTGGGCAGGACAGCAAACTCAATTTCCCTAAGGAGATTATTCTCCTTAGGTTTATTTTTTTCCCCCCAGAGAGAGAAGGAAAGAGTGGTGTGCTTTATGATGTTCAACCAAGTTGCAGCACTGAGGTGTGTTTAAACCCAGTCTAGCACTGTGATAGAAAGAGGCACGGAGTGGGATTCAAGACCACGGGGTTTAGTCTGAACTGTAGGTGTAGGTTTCTTCCCTTGTCTGGGCTTCAATGTTACATATAAAATGGAAGGATTAGATCCAACGCCCTCTGGGAGTCTGTGATGCTGGGAGCCCAGCAAACTCCGTGGTTGTGGTCATAGTTCTCAGGACTTCACACAAGTGGTCACTGTTAGTCTCCATCCTTCCCTCCCTGCCAGCACACACTTTCACACTATGCTATGGCAGACAAGGCCTAGTGCACAACCAAGTAAAGAGGTGACAAGCAGGAGGCTTTGCCTGCCAGAGGCCTGGTCAGAACTCCTGCCACACCTGCTGTAAATTAAAATTATAAAATCATCTTGCAGCCTGAGGGCCCCGTTCAGGAAACCAGTCAAGCTCTGGGTCACACCAAAGCTTGCAGAGCTCTGCTGTCTCGGCTGGTGTCAACGACCCCTGGAAACAGCAACTCTGGTTGACCCTGACTGAATCTGAGCCTCTGAAACAGCTGAAATGAATCCTCCCTTCTCCCTGCCTCATTACCCTCTCAGTAACATGCTACTTTCTGAGGGCAGAAAACACATTTCTCTCTGCTCTGAGTATTAAATAGGTTTCATCAGCTCTGAGCTGGCAAGAGGTGGGTGGGGTATAAATTGAGAGAAGTCAGTGGAAAAGGGAAGCAGTCCCAAATGAGAGACCACTAAACACCTTCACCCCAAGCCCTTATTAACAATATCCCAGGGACCCGGACCATCACAGCAGATGGGACCTTGAAATCTGAGTGTGGCCCAAATACCTTGTTTAGTGGTAAGGGACCCCATGCCCAATCAAGGCAATAACATACCCTGTTTTAATCCTAGCTTTGTTTTAAGACATCAAGTTCCCCCTCTTCTCCATCCCAGAATCTCTCTCTCATACAGAACTCCGGAATTAATGCGAATGAATATTCTGTGGTCAAAAATCTCTACAGAAGAAAGTTTACCACTATTTGTAATCACTTTTCCCCCCTGCAAATAAAACTTCAGAATCAAGCAAGAAACCAAAAAGTACATATAGCCCAAATGCCTCCCAGCACTTGGGTCCTTTCTCTGAATGCCTGCCAAACAGCTGCCTGGTCTCTGCTTGAACACTTCCTCTGAGGTCCTGCCATCAGGGTCAGCACACTGGGTTGTTGGACAGCTCCCTAAGACACATCCTTATCCCCTTAGTATTTGCACCTTTTGAACATTAGAATCAGAGCCCCCTCTCCCCCCGAAAAAGGTATATTTCTCTTTCTGTGCTGACATTTAAAGAAAGCTTCTCCAGCTCTTCATGGATTGCCCTTCTTAGGCTAAACTCCCAGCTGCCAGCAACCCTTCCGTCCAGGTGCCTGGCCTCTCACTCCTCCTATAAGCTTTTCTCTTTGGTTAGCCATTTTAATCTGTATTTTAAGAAACCATAGCTGACTTGACCAAGTTGGCATCACAGACTATGTCTTTCTCTTCCACCCAGGCCAATCGGCTTCCTGTAAAAAGCATCCTTTTGGGACAGACCTTCAGGACACTGCCACAGTTATTCAAGCAGGTGCATTTAAAGGCATATTACAGGGGCTGGCCAGTTAGCTCAACTGGTTAGAGTATGGTGCTGATAATACCAAGGTTTTGGGTTTGATCCCTGTACCGGCCAGCCACCAAAATTATAAAGACATATTACTGAATGGTTTTTCCTTCTTCATACTCCCTTCCCCAAATACACAGCACACTCCTCTCCTGTCAGGTGTACATGGCAAAGCAAATTACTAAGAAATGTTGACAATGAGTGGTTACTCAATTTTATTGCTTTTTCTACCTTTTGCTGAATCAAGGCAGATGGTAAACAGTCCGGCCTGGCCACTATGAAGCACAGGAAAAAGGATGACATTACCCTACCTGTGGGCATAAAAGCTAAATCCACAAGCTGACTCCAGGGCTGCCTGGGGGTAGGTGAAGACTGAGTGACATGCAAGTTCACCTCAGAAGCCCTGTGCTGGCAGTTGCTCCTGCTCAAATACTTTTTTTCAATTAGTCCTTCCCAACACCCCCAGGTTACTGGCAAAGTAAAACAGTCAAAAGCAAGAGGAGCTAGTCAGAGTCACTGAGTAGGTCAGGGTACTTCAAGTTCATCAAATCTTTACACCAAAGGATTATTTTAGGCTTCATCTGCCCACTCATATTACAGCACAAGGAACTGAAGCTCTCAGGGAATAAACGACTTGTTCAAGGTCACAGTGTGCCAGAGCTGAGATTTCCAGATCCTAACCAATGTTAAGTTCCCATGCTGTATTTTAGCATTCAGCTTTTCCTCAATCTCTCTATGAAATCCTTCAAGACCTAGTTCAGGTTCTTTACAGTCCAGGAAATGTTCCCAATCTTCTCCAAGTCTGTTGAGTCGTCTTCCTTCCCTGATGGCACAGAATGTATCATCTCCATCACTCATTGGCTCCATTAAATAGAATGCCCTTGACATCTCCTGAGTCATGGAACTCTGAGCTGGTAGGGTCATTGGAGGTCACTTAACTCATGCCTCACTTGCAATCTCTCATACTTTAGCTCACCAGTGTTGCTGAAGTTCCTTTGGAGAAAGATTCTTGTCTTGTTGATGATCGTTATACCTCTCTATCCAGCACCATTCCCTGCAGAAATTGCATATTTGGTTCAGAATGCCAGTTTAGCAATTACCAAGAATATAGGTGTCTGGTAGATTGGATTCCAGTTCCAGGCCTGCCATGTACTCACAGTGTGACTTTGGACTAGGTACTTTACCTCTTTAAGAATGATTCCTCATCTGTCCAACGGGAATAACAGTAGTGCCCACTCCGTGTCATTTATGTGAATTAATAACACAAGGCAAGAGTAGAGCTCTTAGCACTACCTCAGGCTTCAATGACTATTTGCTATTCCTTGATCACTTTCAGGGAAATTCACTTTGTTAATGTCATTGGCTTATAATCAGATTCCAAAGAAGAGGCCCAGGCATAGAAACTTGGGGGAACCTTTCACATCTGAGGGAAACTTCCATCTACATAAAGCAGGCTGGAACTTAACAGGGAAAGTGGAAATACAAAGAGGAAGAGACCTGAAGAAATCTTACTTTCAGTCTGTGCATTATCAGTAACAGCCAATAATCCCAACAAGAAGGCGAATGTGGGGAGGCAGGCCAGGTATGAAGGTGACTTTTGTAAATGTGGATGGTAGGCAGTTTGTGCAAAACTACCTTGAGGTCCCCCTACTGGACTTGGAGTAAGATGGAAATTCTCTTTTATTTGTTTGTTTGTCCGCCTTTAATGCCAGGGATGTTCTACTACCACGAACTCTGGGCCCAGGACCCAAAGCATGATCGGAGGGCTTCAGCATACACTATCACCCCCTAGTGGTGGCTCCACAAGCCCCATTATTGGCAGAGCTTGGCATTCACCAACTTTGCACGCCCAGCTGTGGCACCAGCCATCTCCAAATCCCCTGAATTGACAAGCTACTAGTAGAAGACTCACCTAACTTGCCAGAGACAAACACTAGGCAGGATGTTTAAAAGGTCTGGAGATGGGAGGGGGCTACCTTGGGACCCTGGGAAAGAAATAGCCATAAATGATTCATAGTACCCTTCCCCCACTGCCGTCACCAGCACTATTTTCCAGCCAGCCTGGCCCTCCCAGAGCTCATTGTGCACTCCGTGTTTACACGCAAACAGTCGAAGACCAACACAAACAAAAAGCCCACGTCTCCCTACACAGCTCCTGCTACACCCGGCCATCTGGTGACTACCTCGCTAGCCAAATCCCAGTAGAGCGCCGTCAGCTGCCATGCCAGGGCGCTGAGGGGAGGAGGAGGAGGCAGGAACCCAATTCCCTGCATGCATGCAAAGGGCTGAGTGCTGCCAAGGAGGAGAGCACCAGGCCACTCCACAGGCAGGCAGTCCCCAGCTGCCAGGCTCAGCGTCTGTGCATCAGAGAAGGCAGAAGGCTCCAAACAGAGGCACTGGGAGACTCTCGAGCTCACACATGGGTCCTGAGGGATGCAAGACTTCCAGCTCCTCACTCAGCTCTTCACTCACCCCAAGCTCCCAGACACCCAGCCCCTTTGAAAGTCAAAGTTAAAAATGGCAGGGACCGCCAGCTCCAGGAATTCCCGGGCACCTCTGTAGCTGGCTGGACTGGGTCCTTCACATCTTTGGGAATTGGAATGCTCCGGGGTCCTCGCTGCCAAGTAAGGTCATACCCAAGGACCGCCTCCCTTCCCCCCTCATTTGAGTGGCAATTTAGAGAAATTTCCACCTCTGACCTCACAGGGCACCAGAGTAGAGAGATCTAGAAAATGGAGGGAGAAGGGTAGGATTGAAAGTGGCGGCAAAGGGACACCTTCTCTGTCTCCAGAAGGACCCATCCCCACGAGGAGGAGGTAGAAGGTAGAGGTGAGCCTGAGGTTATCTCTGCACCCTAAGGAACCTCACGTCCACCCACATCTCCTTCCTTGGACATGGGCAGCCACACAGGTGTAGGTGGGAAAGGCGTGTGTGTGTGTATGTGTGTGCATCGCACGCCCTACGCGTCACCGCGGGAAGTCCCTGGAGAAACTGCAAGGCGCTCTCTCTCCCGCCTTGCCTCCCAGAAAGCTCAGCACGCTCAGGTTACAGCCAGGCTGGAGAGCACAGGAGCCCGAAACCCGGAGGCGCAAGCTCAGACCACGAGAGGGCCTGGCACTCGCTCAAATCCCCAGAGGCGGCCAGCATAAACGGGAGGGGGGCTGGGGTGTCACAAAAACACATTAAAAAATATCAGTGGCTCCCAGGAGTCTAGTCCACTGATGACTCTGGGGCTTGTCAGGCAAGCAAGGAGTTGACCTCGGAGGTTCAGGTCAGGATCCTAAAGGCGCTGACCACGAAGGCCGGCCACCACAGCGATGCGTGAGCCGGATCCCGGGATGGCAAGGACCCGGGGAGGAAGAGCTCCGGAGTCTGGGGGCGAGCCCCCGGCGCCTTGCAGACGCTGCTGTTGGTCAGACTCCGACAACCAATAGGGCCCCGCGCCCCCAAGAGGGGAGGGGAGAGCGAGCGAGCCGCGAGCGCGGGAGAGCTGAGGGGAACGACGTTTTTGTAAACGCTCCCCGAGATAATTAAGCTATCAGTTACTCGGGTGGGAAATCCGCCGCGCTTCCCACAGCTCCACCGAAGGGCCGGCTCCTCCGGGATTCGCGCTGGGAACCAGCAGGCAGCAAGCTGCGGGCGAACTTTCTGATTAACTTTTCCCTTGGAGCCCCCCACCCCCGCCCGTTGCCTGTCCCCTCCTTTTTTCTTGCCTTTCAGTTCTTGGTATTAGTCCAGTGAGTGAGCTGCGGGGACAAACCTGCTCTCTGATGGCAGCGAGGTAGACATGCGAAGGCGGTGACGGAGATGGAGGGAGAACCTCAAAGTAGAGACCGTGGGCTCAGAATCCCAGACCTCAGCAATCACTCAATCCTCCCCAGCCCCATTTCACAGATGGCCAAAACTGAGTCCCAGAACGGGAAAGCGACTTGGCCAAGGTCACACGGCCCATGTGAAAGCCGAGCTATTGTGGGCTGGGTGATTCTACCTGGAGCTACTCCTCTCAGATGCTGTTGGAAATCCACCTGGAAGGGCCGAAGCCACAACTCTGAGGCTAGAGCGAGGGGGCGGTAACCTCGGAGGGCCAGTGACCACGCCTGGAGGAGCAGAGGGCTGCTGGACCGGGAACTGGCTTTGGAGCAGGGGGACTGCCCCGTCCCCTAGCCAGAACGATTTGGGGTCTGGCGTCCGAGATGGGTCAGCGTAGAGCTCAACATCTGGACTGAGGCAGAGGGACAGGTTCCCACTGCGAGAGGGTTGGGACGCCCCGGGCTCTCCCGCCGCGCGCTCTCCAGGACCTCCTGCCCCACACTCCTTTCCAACCACCTGTGCGCCCTCCGGGCCCCTCAGCTGTCCTCTGCCAACCCCACTCGGCGCAGCCCGGGGCGGGGAGCCCCAAGGCGTCCCCACCCGTCCGGCCTCACTTAGGGGATCAAGGTTCCTGGGGGTCCCGGGTGTGTCGGCGCCTAGCCTTACCCAGGGTGAAGAAGGGCAGCTCCGTGTTGTCCAGGTCGTCCTGCACCGCGATGCGTCCGGGCAGCTCGTTACGCACAAAGAGCAGGAGGCGCGACTCGGCGGCTGTGCCGGCAGAGCCGGGAGAGCCCGGAGACGCGGCGGCGGCGGCTCCGGCCCCGGTCCCGGCCCCGGCCCCGGCCCCGGC